>NW_026575308.1:190000-225000 GCF_028641065.1 Leucoraja erinaceus | reverse complement strand
CTTGCCACTCTCTGTTCTCCCCTCTCCCATCGCGCAAAGGGTTCAGAAGTGTGAAAACGCACATCTCCAGATTCAGGGACCGTTTCTTCCAAGCTGCTTTCAGGCAGCGGAACCATCCACATCACCAAATAGAGAGTAGTGCTTAACTACTATCTACCTCTTTGGTGACCCACGGACTATCCTTGATCGGACTTTGCTGGGTTTACTTTACACTAAATGTTATTTATTTAACACATATCAATACACAGCGAATAGCTCGATTGTAATCATGTTGCCTTTCCGCTGACGGGATAGCAAGTAACAAAAGATTTGCACTGTATCTCAGTGCACGTGACAATAAACAAAACTGAACTGAAGTTTACTATTTCTCAGCTCCAAATTAACTTAAAAGCATTACACATAGAACGGTACAGCACAGTAACAAGCCATTCGGCCCACTATATCTGTGTCAAATATGATAGTCACACTCATCCAGCATGGAAACAAACCACTTTAGACCAACTTGCCCACGGCGAGGGGGCCTAAAGTGTAGATGGGGCCAATGGTGGGAGGTTACTACAGAGCTTTGTGAGACTAGAATGATCATTGCTTTCACCAATAATTTTGGCGGTTTTTCTCCCTCATCAGTGAACGGGATTTCCATTTTGGTCCTCTCCCGGGGCAGATGCGGCCTTACAGCGTGTATCACCTATTACTTGGTGGGCATGGCGGTGGCGGATCTCCTGGTCGTGTTCACGAACGTCATCGTCAACCGAATTTTGAGCGTGTACTTCCCAGCCAGCTTCCTGAGCGTCACCCCGGTCTGCGCGGTCAAGGCGGTCGTCCTGATCGCCTCCAAAGACTGTTCCGTCTGGCTGACGGTCGCTTTCACTTTTGACCGGTTCGTTGCAATTTGTTGTCCGAACTTCCGGAACAAGTACTGTACCAGGGGCCGGGCGGCTCTGGTAATAGGTCTGGTGTGCGCGGTGTGCCTCTTACGAAACATCCCCTGGTATTTTACATTTGAACCTTTATATGTAATCGGTAACGTACCTTGGTACTGCATGTTCAAATCTAACTTCTACACGTCAGGACCATGGATAGCGTTTGTACTCTTCAGTCTTGTAGGAACTCCCTTCGTTCCATTGGGTTTGGTCCTCGTTTTCAACGCATTGACGATAAGATACATCTTACTGTCTAGTCGCATCAGAAGAGGGCTCCGGGGCCAAAATAGTTTGGGAGACGAAAGTGACTCTGAGATACAAAACAGGAAACAATCGGTCGTGTTACTCCTGGCCATATCCGCCAATTTAATAATCTTGTGGTTGACGTTCGTCGCCCATTTCATTTTTGCTCGGTCGACCGGGTTATACTTTTACAATACATCCGACCCCCTATTTTACTTTAGCGAGACGGGTTATCTGCTCCTCCTACTCAGCTGTTCCACCAACACACTCATTTATGCCGCGGTTCAGTCCAAGTTCAGAGAGGATTTGAAATACCTCGTGATGTATCCATTCAGGCGAGCCGCTGAATTAATCAATTCACATTTTTAGTCAGAATGAAGAAACAAGGAACTGCAGATGCTGGTTTGCACAAAAGGACACAAAGTGGTGGTGTGACTCAGCGGGTCAGGCAGCATCTCTGGAGAACATGGACAGGTGACGTTGAGGGTCGAGACCCTTCTTCAGACTGAATGTAAAGGGTGGAGGGAATGGGGAGGGGAGAAAACTGGAAAAGAGGAGATGCAATAAAAAAAAGTGTGCTAGATAATAGGTGAACATTGGCGACCCACTGAATTAATAAAATCACATCAATTGCAAATGTTATTCAAGAGCGAAATCAGACGTTTTGTGATCCACGGTTCATTTTGTTTACCCACCTTAATTTTCTTATCCCCTTCTTCCCGAATCTAACCTATATTTCTATCGCAAAGTCTTTAGATTTATAGAAATATTGTTATAGAAATATCAGTCACAGTTACATTGATAACACAACACATGGATTTCAACAAGTTGCTTCCTTTGAAGAAACATGACCCAAACATTCTGATTTATTATTGATAACTACTAGCGCGATACAGCAGAAAGCATTGGGTTGCGGGCTTCTTCGTGGTTCTTGGTTTCTTGGTCCTCCAAAATATTCCAAATTTAATGTAAACTGGAGGAGGTGAAGGCGGGGATTTAGCCAGAAAGGGTTATTGGGAAGAAATAGCAACTTTGAATTTAGTTGCACGGTCAATTAAGGTAACTCGGTAACTCAGCGGGTCAGGCAACATCTCTGGAGAACATGGATATGTACAAAGTGCTGGAGTAACTCAACAGGATAGGATGCATATAAAAATAGGTGCAGGTGTAGGCCATTCGGCCCTTCGAGCCAGAACCGCAATTCAATATGATCATGGCAGATCATCTAAAGTCTGGGCCCCGTTCCTGCTCTTTACCCATATTATTTGACTCCTTTTGCCCTGGAGACCTAAATCGAACTCTCCCTTGAAAACATCCAGTAAATTGGCCTCAACTGCCTTCTGTGTCAGAGAATTCCACAGATTCACAAATCTCTAGATGAAAACTTTTTCTTAACTCAGTCCTTTCTTAACTTAAAGGATTCTTAAATTGCGACGCCTGGTTCTGGACACCCCCAACATCGGGAACATTTTTGCCTGCTGAAGCAAAACAATAATTTCATTGTCCTATCTGAGGCACATGACAATAAACTCTCTTGAATTTTGAATCCCTCCACATCCTCTTCACCCTCCCTCTTATTTCCATTCTCCTCCCCACGTCCAGTCCCTCCATCACGTCTCCCTCCATCTCCATTCTCCGAATTCAGTCACTTCCTCTCTCCATCGACAACCCGTCTCCCTCCCTACTCCCCTCCTCTCCTTCTATCCCACTCCTCACCCCATATCCCCAACCTACACTGCGGTTCGTCACCTCCCCCACTGCAGTCATCGCCCTCTATCCCCTACACCCTATCTCCCACACGGCCCCCACCTCTCCCTCTGTCCCCCTCCACCGCTTTTCTCCCTACTCACTTCCCCCACTTTCTACTCCCTCTCTCTTCCTACCGCCTCCTCTTCCTCGTCGCTCCACCAGATAGGCGATGAATTTGTAATTGAGACGGGGGCTGTGGGGGGGGGGGGGGGGGGCGGGCCGAGCCGCGGGATGGGGAGCATGGAGCCGCGGGATGGGGAGAGAGAGGCCAAGGCTGCGGCCTAGTCCTTGCCCCCGGTCCCGCTCCATTCCCACCCCGAGGGCCCGGAGCAGAAGCCCCCTGACCTCGCACCAGCTAGAACCCCAGCCCAGGGCTTGGAGCCGTGCTCAGGGCCCAGTCCGTTTACATGTCCGCTCCCAAGTGCCCAAAGCCCGAGCCCAGCAACCCACGCCACGCCTCTTCACCTTCCCTCTTCTGTCCCTTCTCCTACTCCCACCCCCCCTCTCACCGTCACCAATCCACCAGCCACGCCGGTGGTGTCGGAGGAAAGTTCTGGATTCATTTTTTGTTAAATGGTGCGGGGAGGCGACTGCGCTCATCGCGGCCAATGAATGGACTCGACTTCACTTGGGTCCCGGAGTCAATCAATCCTTCCTACGTGGGGGGGGGGGGGGGGGGGGGGGGGGTGCAGCGTCCGAGAAGGAAAGTTCTGGAAACTTTAATATGCCAATCAATCCTTCCCACATGAAAACCCCCCACTCCCACCCCCCATAAGATTTGATTCCAATGTTGTTTGTAATCTACCTCCCCCTTTACACCCCCTCCCTTGGGGTGGAAGCTGCTGACCCCATTGCGATGTCCTTGCCGGCTGCGAGAATGTTCACGGGCAGGTACGATTGCGATGCTATTTCTCTAACTGCCACACTGCTGAATAGTTCTCAAACTGGATTCCCATCTCACAGCTCACAAGAAAAGTTCTGGAAATGAAACCTCTCTCCTACATCACACCCCCACAAAGGAAATTCCCACTCCCAATCCTCATCCCACTTTCCACACACACAGAAACCACCCTCTCCCCACACACACTAACCCGACACCCCCCTCCACAAAGGTACTACGTTGTACTCGGCATTGGCTAGATGGCTGAATGGTCTGTTTCCGTGCTGTTTGACTATATGACTCTTAGACCCTTTCACACAAGTTCCATTTTATCCCACCACTACATTCACTCCTTGCACACACGAGGCCCAGCGCAAATTGGAGGAACAGCATCTGATATTTCGTTCGGCTACTTACATTCCAACAGTGTGAACATTGAAGGTACACAAAAATGCTGGAGAAACTCAACGGGTGCAGCAGCATCTATGGAGCGAAGGAGATAGGTAATGTTTCGGGCCGAAACCCTTCTTCAGACAGTGTGAACATTGACTCCTTTAACTTCAAGAAACCCTTGCTTTCCTCCTCTCTCCATCCCCTCCCCTTCCCAGTTCTCCGACCAGTCTCACTGTCTGTGCTGGACCACTTTCTGTTTACAGGTATTAATGCCACCTGCTGGATATTCAGGTTCCTACAGCATTGTGTTAACTTCCTGCCTAACAGGAAATGTATCATAAACCAGGAAGTCCAGCTCAGGGAGAGTACCGCATGATATAGGCTGTATTTCCAGTGTGTAATCTACTGCCATCCTACCGCACCAGCTACTTAGACGCATTGTCTGTGAGTAATTATGTTTGTGTAACAGCATCTTTATACGTTGTTGTGCAGGATTGCTATTATTAACACAGTTAAGAATGTTTCATGTTCCCTGGCTAGTTTCTTACATAACAGCACTGTATTTAGTGGTGGTATCATAGTTTATGTTTCCATACCAAGTGTATAACGTTACTAAATATGCGGTTACCCTTTCTGCTTGTATGTTACAGTTTCACAGTTGAATACAGTAAAGAATCAACGACATTGCGTGTCTACGGGTCATTATTGGATTAATTATTTAACTTGCTAGATAGCTGGATAGGGACATTCAGCAGGTCCAGTATAGTGAAAAGACAGCACCACAACAAGCTGTACTACAGGGTTGCTCACGTCACCACATTGTTCGTCCACACCTCAACGCTATGGCAACAAGCAACCAAGACAACGCTTCACAGAATGAAGCCAAGTCCCTCAGCGTTCCAGTGCCAGCATGGCCGCCCTTAAAGCACGTACTAAAGGAAAAGCAGCCGAAGCCAGAGCAGCATTCGCTCAGAGAGAGATAGATACGAAGGTCGACCCTGCGCGGATGCAGGCAGAGGCTAAGCGGATGCAGGCGGAGATGATAGTCGAGTCTGCGCGGATGCAGGCGACCTTAGAGGCCTTGCAGCTAGAAAAAGAGATGAAAGCAGCCATCGCAGAGGCCGACACCATAGAAGCAGGTTTATTAGCAGAACAAGGGTCACGTGATAGATCGCCGAGCCCTGTTCACCCTCAAACCCAACACGAGCGTATTCTGGACTACGTCATAGAGCAAGCCAGCATTAAGTCAAGCCAACATGTCACCGATTATGATATCGAGAGTGGTAGCACACTATTTGGTTCATTGCCGCCCGTTCATCAGACCAAATCCAATCTGGACCGTTCATTTCATAGGCATCCCAATCCTGGTAATGTGTAAGGAAACGTGGAACCTAAATTGGAGGATAGAAATCCAACGGCAACCTTTCTGCACAGCAGCTAT
Organism: Leucoraja erinaceus; assembly: GCF_028641065.1. Taxonomy (NCBI): domain Eukaryota; kingdom Metazoa; phylum Chordata; class Chondrichthyes; order Rajiformes; family Rajidae; genus Leucoraja; species Leucoraja erinaceus. The sequence continues at coordinate 219,371 of NW_026575308.1, read as the reverse complement.
ATCAACTATCCTCAAGCCACCAACGTTATCAATCCCACCACCATGGACCTCGCCAGATACCTCGCCCGCAGCCAGCTCGTTACAACAGGATTGACGGCCTTAAATGACAAGCCTGCGAATTACTGGGCTTGGAGATCCTCCTTCCAAAACGCCATAGCAGGCCTGCGCCTTTCACCCGGAGAGGAGCTAGATCTTTTGGTAAAATGGCTTGGAAAATAATCCTCGGAGGAGGCAACAAGAATTAAGGCTGTCACCATGAGGAATCCACCAGCAGGTTTGAAAATGGCTTGGAAGAGGCTCGAAAAAACTTATGGTTCACCCGAGTCTATTGAGCAAGCCCTCTTTACCAAGCTTGAGAACTTTCCCAGATTCACCATCAAAGAGCCATACAAGCTACGTGAGCTCGGGGACCTTCTGTCAGAAATCGAAGCGGCAGAGGTCGATGGGTATCTACCTGGTTTGTCTTACCTCGATACCTCCAGGGGAGTTGCACCGATCGTTGAGAAGCTTCCTCATAACATCCAGGAAAAGTAGTCCGGCTTTGGATCCAATTATAAACGCCGCCACCGCATCTCTTTCCCCCCATTTAAAATGTTTGCCGACTTTATCCACGCGGAGGCAAAAACCAGTCCGGATCCCAACTTCAATCTTCGCCTCTCTCGTCGAGCAATCGTCCAGAGGGAAACCAGAGGGAGATATGGTAAAACTCTCGTCTCCGTCCACAGGACACAAGCATCTCCAAAAACTCCCGAGACACAGATATCCAGTGATCCATCCAAGCTGTGTCCCATTCATGCCAAGATTCATCCATTAAAGAAGTGCAGAGCCTTCAGAGAAAAGAGCCCGGAAGACCGCAAACACTTCCTTAAGGGACATTCCATTTGTTTCCGCTGCTGTTCCTCCACAAGTCATTTCGCCAAGAACTGTACAGCAGCAGTGAAATGTACCGAGTGCAACAGTGACAGACACCTCTCCGCTCTACATCCAGGCCCAGGCCCCAGGAAGTCCGAGCCATCTCCCCCCGTATATGAGCACGGCGGGGAAGAAGAGGTAGCTGTAAACCAAGAGATCACCGAGTGTGCGGTGATGGGGTCAGCGCAGAGCGTCCGCTAAGATATGTCTCATCTCAGTCTATCCAGAAGGACGTCGCCAAGAGGCACGCAGGATGTACGCCATCTTAGATGAACAGAGAAACCGCTCTCTTGCAACATCCGAGTTTTTCAATATCTTTGGGATCGAAGGAAATCTTAAGCCATATTCACTGCGGACATGTGCCGGGCTTAATCAGACTGCAGGTAGAACAGCCTGTGGTTACATGGTGGAGTCTGTGGATGAGAAGACATTGCTCCCTCTTCCTCCACTCCTAGAATGCAATCAAGTGCCTAACAACCGTGCCGAGATCCCCACTCCCAATGCTGCGCGTCACCACAGCCATCTCAGATGCATTGCCAACGTGATTCCTCCACTGGACCCAAAGGCCAAAATACTGCTCCTATTGGGAAGAGATATTCTGCAAGTGCCTAAAGTAAGGAAACAAATTAACGGTCCCAACAATGCCCCGTTCGCCCAAAGCTAGATTTGGGATGGGTCGTTGTCGGCGATGTATGTGGAGCACATCGACCCACCCAAGTGGACACCTACAAGACCTGCCATCTAGGAAACGGTCGACCTACCTACCTCACACCATGCACGAGCCACGTTACGGTGAAGGAGAAGTTCACGTACTTGCCTCTTTGTGAGGATGATCCAGAGTTGATGTCCATGGACTGTCTACGGGAGATCACATGTGGACAGATCCTGGGGCAGTCAGTCTTCCGTCGTACTGCCAGCGATAACGACCTAGCACCATCGTTCGATGACCTGAGGTTTCTCCAGATTATGGATGACCAATGTTACCAAGATAACTAAAATAGCTGGGTCGCACCTCTGCCGTTTCAGTCACCCAGGCAGCGTTTGCCCAATAATTGAGAATACGCTAACAACAGACTCACTTCTCTCCGGCGGACGTTGGAAAAAAGACCACAGATGAAGGCGCACTACTTGGAGTTCATGGACAAAATGCTCAGCAATCAGCATGCAGACGTAGCCCCATAACTCAGAGCTGATCAAGCGTGTTGGTATCTTCCCTCATTTGCAGTCTACCATCCCAGAAAGCAAGATCAAATTCGCGTAGTGTTTGACTCCAGCGCACCATTTGAGGGAGTTTCGTTGAATGACGTCCCAACGTGCTGCTCAAAGGACCCGATCTCAACAACAGCCTACTAGGAGTCCTCATGAGATTCAGGAAGGAACCAGTGGGAGTCATCGCTGATATTCAGCACATGTTCCACTGTTTCGTCGTCAGAGAAGACCAGCGAGATTTCCTACGCTTCATGTGGTATGATAACAACAATCCAGAGAGTGACATCATCGACTACATGATGCGCGTGCATGTTTTTGGCAACAGCCCACCACCGGTTGTCGCCACATATGGTCTCAGAAGAGCTGTTAACGAAGAAGAAACAACCTATGGCAACGACGCTCGCAAGTTCATCGAACGCGACTTCTACGTAGATGACGGGGTGAAGTCGTTCCCTACACAAGCAGAAGCCATCCGCGTCCTCAATCGTGCCCAGGAGATGCTCGCAGTATCAAACCTCAGGCTGCACAAGGTCGTATCGAACAATCATTTCTTCCTGAAGATCGAGGAAAGGACATCAAGGATCTCAACCTGTTCGGCGATGACCTCCCTCTCCAGCGCAGTCTTGGTGTGTCCTGGAATATTGCTGCAGATACGTTAACATTTCTGTGCTCCGCGGAGAAGAAGCCCTATACTGGCAGAGGAGTGTTATTAACAGTTAACAGTCGTTATGACCCATTAGGTGTCCTTGCTCCAGTCACAATTCAAGGCAGGTTGTTGCTCAGGGATCTCTCCAAGCAGGCTGATAATTGGGATTTTACTTCGGAGTCACGTGAGTGACTACGTGAAGAACCCGCTCAGTGCGCAGGCGCGACATTAACGCCAGCAGTGCAACAGCGGCGGCAGCTGGAGTCAGGCTCTCCAGCTGCAGTATAAAACACGACCGTTTCAGGTAAGTATTTTGAACAGGAGAAAGGAGAGTTGCGAAAATGACTTCAAGGCAAAAACGACTCTCCAAGAAAACTGCCCTCTGCCCGACTCCACCAGAGGAGGGTTCAATATCAGGGCGGCAGCCACAGGCGGTAGGACCGCTCTTTGAGCGCTCCCCAATTCCCGAAACCGAGCCAACCCCTGTGCCGTCAATTTCAGAACCCCGGACAGGGAGGAAAAATCAACTAAAAAGACGAATCGGCCGGTTATCTCTGACTCGTCGTCGGAGGAGGAAATGTCTCCACCTAAAAAGAGGAGAGACAGCCGCCTGAGCTGTATAAAACAGCTCTTGGAGCAAATGCTCCACCAAGAGACGCAGCAAAAGCGATCTCACGGAGGTAGGTCATATGCCTCCTCCACAGCGTCTAGTGCATTCCCCTCTGCTCCCTCTATATTCGAGGCTAGCAAGGGTGACCAGGGCTGGGCAGGTCTACAACAAGGGCAGGCGGACGAGTGCAGGAGTATGCCAGGGGAGCAGGAACATGAAGAACTGCTGGGTGTCGTGGGCCGCTATGCGGCACCTCCACGCGCAGGAAGATCACTGGAACCTAAGATGGCAGCCAGTATAAACCACCTTTCCAACAAAGCCCTGCAGGAGAAAGTCCTTCTGGAAGCTTTAGAAGAGTATACAGCACCAGAAAATTGTGAGGCACTAAAAGTAACAAGTGTCAACAATCAAATCGGGAGACAGCTGGGTCAGCAGATTCGCAATCAAGAACTTAAACTGCAGCGAATGCTGAGGCTTCTAACATCGGCAATCACTGCCTTTGCTCGTTCCACGGAACATACTGACATGAACACCTGCCAACAGGATGTGTTAGCACTAATGTGCAACACACAATATGAGATCAATAATCTCCGGCGGGACAATATAAGACCCGCCCTCAACCCCAAATATGCGGGGCTATGCAAAACCCCTACAGCAGAAACAGAGGCATTGCTGTTCGGGAAAGACCTGAATAAAAGGTTGAAGGACATAGAAGAGGCAGCTAAACCTGTGGGCCTCATGAGGGCAGGCCCGGGAACGAGCAGGACATCACATCCGACACCCAGCTGGCAGCACCCCTCGGCATCCACCAGTCGACGCCCACATCCAAGGACTGGTGAAAGCTCGGGGACCGCTGCTTATTACCCCCAAAGATCTTTTTTTAGATCAGGGCCCAGAGCGGACCCCATGGAAAATGCGCCGCCCCCCGACAGCACCGGCATACCAGCAAAACAGAGCATACAAGAAAAAACAACAGAAGAAACGACAATAAACATGGAGGTAGGTGGGTCTGGTTCCTGCCAGCATACACAGAATAAGGGTGCTCTACTAACTGGAGGGCGATTACACTTGTTTAAAAAAGCATGGGGTACTGTCACAAATAACAGATATATACTCAACAGTATTAGTGGATACAAAATTGAATTTAAATCGGGCATATTACCGCCAGTTCAGCATGCGCCCCAAAGGGTATTTTCTCCCTCCGAGAAAGAGAAGCGAGAAGGACAAGCTGAACTGGAAAGGCTCATTGCAAAAGGGATCATTGAAAAGACCAAACATGAACCATTGGAATTTGTATCGAATATATTCACTAAAACTAAAAAAGATGGTGGATGTCGCATTATCATTGACTTAACATCTCTAAATAAATCTGTTGAGTATATACACTTCAAAATGGAGACGTGTGTTACTGCCAGACAACTGATCTCCAAGGGATACTTTATGGCAAGCATTGATATTAAAGATGCTTACTATCTAATACCCATACACAAGGATCATTGTAGATACCTAAAATGTATCTGGATGGGGCAACAATGGCAGTATAGAGCATTGCCCAATGGTCTAACCTCAGCCCCTAGACTATTTACAAAAATACTCAAAGTAGCCATGAAAATATTAAGAAAACAATAGCATATAGTCATGGCATATTTGGATGATATCCTCATATTAGGAAAAACGAAGGAATTGGCTGTGGCGGCAGTTCTAGCTACAAAACAGCTCCTTGAAACACTGGGGTTCCTCCTACACCCAGATAAATCTATATTGAAGCCATTAACTACCATGGATTACCTGGGCTTCAATATCAATTCAATTCATATGACTGTTACTTTGCCAAGGGAAAAAATGGTTGCATTAGCACAATCATGCAACAACTTAATGGTCAACAAACGACCAACATTTCGACAAGTGGCCAGAGTAATTCGGATGATTGTTGCAGCAATTCCAGCTACACAATTCGGACCTTTGCACTATCAAAATCTACAAAGAGCAAAGGTACATGCACTACAACGATGTTCGGGTCACTATGACCGAATCATGAAATTACCCACTGAAGCTATATCAGAACTACAGTGGTGGGCAGACAATGTTTGGCACAGTTTCAGCCCTATCATAATCACCAACCCTAATTTGGTTATTAAAACAGATGCCAGTGCTCTAGGCTGGGGAGCAACTAACTCCATATCCAGCACAGGTGGCAGATGGACTAAACCAGAATCATCGTTACTACACACACTTGGGCATCAACTATTTAGAAATGTTGGCCGCCTATTATGGGTTAAAAGCATATGCATCTAAAATGCAGCACGTGCATGTTAGGTTACAGATTGACAATACTACGGTGATGGCTTACGTTAACCACATGGGCGGCATAAAATCATTATCATGCGACAAATTGGTCAATACAATCTGGCAATGGTGTGTCAAAAGACATATTTGGTTATCAGCTGCCTATCTACCAGGTAAGCTAAATACAGTGGCAGACACCAGGTCACGATAATTCAATGATAACATCGAATGGATGTTAAACCGAAAAATCTTTGCTAAAATTATTAAGCAATATGGAACGCCAGATATCGATTTGTTTGCATCAAGACTGAATCACCAGTTACCTATGTATGTGGCTTGGGAACCAGACCCAGAGGCAGCAGCGGTAGATGCCTTCACGCTGGATTGGGGAAATTTCTTCTTCTATGGTTTCCCTCCCTTCTGCCTAATCAGTCGGGTACTTCGAACAATTCTGAGTGACTCTGCTTCTGGAATTTTGGTCGTACCCGACTGGCCTACACAGCCATGGTTCCCAGTCCTTCACGACATGGTGGTCGAGTCACCTATGGTTTTCCTTAACGACCCACGGTTGTTGACTCACCCAGTATCCGGCATTAGCCACCCATGCCATGAACATATCAAACTCCTGGGTTGTAGGTTTTAAATAGACCTTACCAGGGACTGGGATTATCTGAAAGAACCATCACCACCATGTTGGCAGCCCTGCGAACATCCACCAAGAAGCAATACCTAACCTACATCAAAAAATGGGAAAAATACTGCCAGGACGCAGGGACAACATACGAAACTACTACAACCACCGAAGTGCTGGAGTTCCTGGCCCACCTACACCATGATGAAAACATGAGCTACAGTGCCGTAAATACAGCACGAAGCGCCCTGTCTGCTTATCTAAAACCAGCAGGACAGCTGAGAATGGGATCCCATCCACTGGTGATAAAACTTATGAAGGGCATTTACAATAACAAGCCCCCAAAACCCAGGTATACCCATGTATGGGATATCAGTGTGGTATTAACATATCTCAGAGGATGGCCACCAGCTAGATCCCTCAGTCTTGAGCAGTCTACGTTAAAAACGCTCATGCTTATGGCTCTCGTATCCACTCAAACGGTCCAGTCACTCCATAAACTAAGACTGGATAACATGGTGATCACCCCAGAACGCATCACGTTCATTATTTTAGGTCTGGTAAAACAAAGCAGGCCAGGAACGCCCAATTCACCGGTGGTATTCCGGGCCTACCCACCAGAACCAAGGTTGTGTGTCGTGACCCATCTTCAGCAATACTTAGACACAACCCACAATCTCAGAGGGAGTGAAAAAGCCTTATGGGTCAGCCACAAAAAACCTCATGGACGGGTAACGAGCCAAACCATTTCACGGTGGCTCAAACATGTGCTGAAAGCTGCCGGAATCGACACTAACACTTTTAAATCCCATTCCACCAGGGCAGCATCGACATCAGCGGCAGAGCGAATGGACGTCCCGATTGACCACATCCTCAATACGGCAGGATGGTCGAGGGAATCGACATTCAGAAAGTTTTATAACAAACCGTTGATGAAGCCAGACCTGTTTGCAGATAGAATTATACAAACTGCAAATCTTTAATTTAAGCCCGGGGGAGCATTTATTTTTTGTTATTGTTAATAAACACCTTTCTGTTTTTTGAACAAACAGATTCTTTGGTTAATTATGATAACACTTCCTCCCTCAAGAACTTCGGCAGTGAGTGAAATAAAAACTGTTACACGGTTTGAAATCAAAGACCTATGAAGTCTTCACGTAGTCACTCACGTGACTCCGAAGTAAAATAGTAAGATTAAACGAGAACTTACCAGTTCGAAGTTTGATCTGTATTTTATGAGGAGTTACGATGAGGGATTACGTGCCCTCCGCTCCCACCCTCATTATATAGATCAAACTAGTAAACTGATGTCTCCTTAATCTTTACTATGTTTACTTCAAATATTGTGTCTATCTGTGATTCCACACCGCTGCTTGGAAGTATGGCGCGCCTGCGCACTGAGCGGGTTCTTCACGTAATCCCTCATTGTAACTCCTCATAAAATACAGATCAAACTTCGAACTGGTAAGCTCTCGTTTAATCTTACTATTCTCCTCTCCCCCAAGACATGGAGGCGGAGTGGATCAAGTGGAGGGACTCGCTCCAGGAACTACAGAAGCTACAGATTCCACGCCCCAACACCACATTCTCAAAGCTGAACACGCTACAAAAGGAGCTTTGCCTGTTCTCAGATGCATCAGTCAAGGCCATTGCCGCAGTTGCCTATCTGTGGGTCACCACTGAAGATGGAATAACGGAGGTGGGCTTCATCTTTGGAAAAGCCAAGCTGGCAACCCAGCCAGAGCTCACTATTCCTAGAATGGAATTGTGTGCAGCGGTCCTGGCCATCGAAATCGCAGAGATGATTGCGAAGGAGATGGACTTGTTGTTTGACAACATCATCTAACACACGGACAGCAAAGTGGTGTTGGGGTACATCATAGGAGGAGGAGCCAACTTGAGGAACGGCTGCTAGCCAGCAGCTGTCCGTTTTAATTCGTTTTTTTTTAAAGTTTTTAGTGAGTCCTGTTTAGTGATGTCTGGAGAAATGGACTTTTTAATGTGGGGGGTAGGGGGTAACAATATTTCTAGGTCCCTACCTGGTCGGTGAGGCAGCTTTTTCTCCGGGCTGTCCCGTCGACCCGTCCTCGTGGCCTACCAGCGGGCTTGGAGCGCCGTTTCCTTGCGGGGACCGCCCAACACCTCGGCCTCGGTGGCGGCACAGCGCTGGAGCGCCATCATGGAGCGGAGCAGGCGATGCCTTGCCTGGGTCGCCGCGCTGGATCGACGCGCTGGATCGACGCGCAGGAGCTCCGGTGAGCTGGACCGCCGTGTTCAACACCTCCGGGCTGCAGGTCTGCGGAGCGGTGCGGGCGGCGCCGACTTTAACATCGGGAGCCTGGGAGCTGCAAACCGGCGCGGCCTTGTCGGTTTCGGAAGCCGCGGTCTCCAACTAGAAAGCGGCCGTTCCAGGTGGCTTAGAGGACTCTCCCGACGCCGGGGCAAGATCACCCGGTGAGAACGGCCAGGAACATCGGGCCTCCGTACAGGCAATTGCGTTGGTTTTAATAGGCCTGACTTTGGGGTGAAATTGGGGTGGGGACTGGATATTGTGCCTTCCCCACAGTGGTATCCATTGTGGGGGGATGATTTTTTTTGTCTGTAAGTAATCCTGTTAGTCTTTGTCCAAGATGGCTGCCGTGAAAGGAGAGTGGACGCTGGCGCGCTTTAGCTGCCGCTGCTCTCTCTTGACATTGTGTTTTTGATTTTTTGTTTTTGGACTGAATTCCGTTTTTAATTTGTGTTTCTGTGATGTCTTTATTGTTTATTTTCTTATTATATGTTTATATTCCTGTTAACCTATGTAAGGTGTCCTTGAGATGTCTGAAAGGCGCCCAAAAATAAAATGTATTATTATTATTATTATTATTATTATTATTATTATTATTATTATTATTATTATTATTATTATTATTATTATTATTATTATTATTATTATTATTATTATTATTATCTGTAACCAGTCAAGGCGGTTTTACACATACATCCACAACCGCGTCCAACGTATCCATCAGTTTTCATCACCTCATCAGTGGAGGTTTGTTCCCACGGAAGACAACCCAGCAGACCTCTGATCACGATCTCGCACTGCCACCTGGATGTCGGGACCAGCGTACCTGCAATTCCTTACCTCAAGAGACTTTTGAGATCATTGAGCCAGATCTAGATAGTGAGATGCGTCCTCTTGCAACGGACAGCACACAGGTCCTTACCGTGCTGAATCCCTCAAGAATCGAACGTTTCTCCAAGTGGAGCACCATGGTCCGCGCAGTGGCATGCTTAATCCACTTTGGTCAAACCTTCTCTAAGCCTAACAAATGCGACAGCTGCCAAGGTTGGCACATTTGTTGTTCAGGTCCTACTGTAGAAGAGTTGCAGAAGGCAGAGACGCTCATCATAAAGGGCGTCCAACAACAGTGTTATTCGCAAGAGTTGGCGTGCTCCATTGCAGCATGTAACCACGCCTCACACAGCCCTTTGTGCAAGCTGTGTCCCATATTGTGCGGCAGTGGATTGCTACGAGTGGGAGGCCGCATCACTCTGGCAAAGCTTGGAGTAGGGGAAACCAACCCGGTAATCATCCCAGGACGTCATCATCTGGCTACACTACTTGTGGGACACTATCATGAAGCTGTGAAACATCAAGGTAGGCACTTCACTTAGGGTGCTGTGAGACAGCCCGGTTACTGGTTGGTTGGAGCGAAGAGGTGCATCAGTGGTTTCCACTTCAGGTGCGTCATCTGCAGGAAACTCCGTGGTAAGAATGAGCACCAGCAGATGGTTGACCTTCCAGCGGAGCAACTACAAGTGGCACCAACCTTCACTTACGTGGGTGTCGACGTGTTTGGCCCCTTTGGAGGTAGCGTCACGGCTGATCAGAGGATGACACAGCAACAGCAAGAGACGAGCTGTGTTGTTCTCCTGCATGTGTACCAGAAATGTGCACATCGAAGTGATAGAGAGCATGAGTGCTAGCAGTTTTATCAATGCCCTGAGAAGTTTTTTTGCCATCAGAGGGCCAGCAAAGCAGGTACGATCAGACTGTGGCACTAACTTTGTTGGCGCCAGTCACGAGTTGAAGATGGGCGATTCAAGCACCAGCTCCGACAGCGTAGAGAAATACCTCCAGTATCAGAAGTGTACATGGGTATTCAATCCGCCCCATTCCTCCCTTATGGGTGGTGCATGGGAGCGGATGAGCGGTGTCGCCCGTCGTATCATCGACTACATGTTTATCCAGAATGGAGCAGCCCGACTCACACATTAGGTCTCAACGACATTTATGGCAGAAGGTCACAGCCGTGATTATTGCAAGACCCCTCATTCCTGTGTCTTCGGATCCGGAGTCACCTTTCATCCTGACTCCAGCAACACTCTTGACTCAGAAGACACTCTGATATGCTTCATCTTTTGTTTTGATACTATCCCTGATTTCCCTTGTTATCCACGGATGCACTACCTTCCCTGATTTATTATTTTTTCCAAACTGGGATGTTGTAGTTCATCCATGCAGTCTTTAAATGCCTTCAATTGCATATCCACCGTCAACACTTTTAAGAATGAATTGCCGGTCTGTCATGGCCAATTCACGTCTCATATCCTCAACGTTTCCTTTCTTTCAGTTCAAACCCCTTGTTTCTGAATTAACTATGTCACTCTCCATCCTAATGAAGAACTCAACCATATTATGGTCACTCTGCCCAAGGGGGCACGCACACCAAGACGTCTAACTAACCCTTCCTCATTACTCAATACCCAGTCTAGAATTGCCTGCTCTCTCGTTGGGTCCACTATATGTTGGTTTAGAAAACTGTCCCACACACATTCCAAGAAATCCTCTTCCTCAGCACCCCTGCCAATTTGATTCACCCAATCTATATGTAGATTGAGGTCACCCATTATAACTGTTTTGCCTTTGTTGCATACATTTCTAATTTCCTGTTTGATGTCATCCCCAAATCCACTACCACTGTTAGGTGGCCAGTACACAACTCCCATTAGCGTTTTCTGCCCCTTAGTGTTTTGCTCCACCCATATCGATTCCACATCCACCAAGCTAATGTCCTTCCTTTCTATTGCGTTAATCTGCTCTCTAACCAGCAACGCTACCCCACCTCCTTTTCCTTTCTGTCTATCCCTCCTGAATATTGAATATTCCTGGGTGTTCAGCTCCCAGCCTTGGTCACTCTGGAGCCATGTCTCCGTGATCCCAACTATATCATAGTCATTAATAGTTATCTGCACTTTCCTCATCCACCTTATTACGAATGATCCTTGAATTGAGACACAAAGCCTTCAGACTTGTTTTTACAACACACTTACCCCTTATACAATTATGTTAAAAAGTGCCCCTTTTTGATTTTTGCCCTGGATTTGTCTGCCTGCCACTTTTACTTTTCACCTTGCTACCTATTGCTTCTACCCTCATCTTACACCCCTCTGTCTCTCCGCTCACACATTCAAGAAACCCTTTCCCTTTAACTACATCCTCGACTATTCCATTTGACACCACACCCCCTTATTCAGTTTAAAACCACCCGTGTAGCAGTGGCAAGCCTGCCTGCCAGAATTCTGGCCCCCCATGGTACTGAGGGGACACACTGTGGTAGAACTGATGGAGTGACACACTTTGTGGTCAACTTGATGGAGTGACACACTGTGGAGTTCTCCTGGAGTAACAAACGTCGGGGTAATAATGATTATGTGACACACTATCGGTTCGTACTGAGACAGACACATAGTGAGGTGGTTATGATGGAGTGATAAACTGTGAGGAAGTACTGATGGACTGACATTCTGCTGAGTAGTACTGATAAAGTGATCAAATGTATGGCAGCACCGATGGAGTGACACTCTGTAGGGTAGTTGTGACGGAGTGACATATTTCGGAGTGGTACTGATCGAGTGAGGTAGCACTGATGGAGTGGTAGCATTTGACGTAGATCTGATGGAGTGACAACTGAGGGATAATACTGATGAAGTCACAAAAACAGTTGGATAGTGCTGATGGAGCGTCACACTGTGGTGGTACTGATGGAGGGGCATACTGTGGTGGTACTGATGGAGGGACACACTGTGGTGGTACTATTAGATTGACACACTGTGTGGCGGTACCGATGGAGTGACACACTGTGGTGGTACTATTAGATTAACACACTGTGTGGCGGACCCGATGGAGGGACATACTGTGGTGGTACTGATGGAGGGACTTACTGTGGTGGTGCTGATGGAGGGACACATTGTGGTGGTACTGATGGAGTGGCACACCGTGCCGGTATTTATGTAAGGAAATACTGTGGTGGTACTGAAGGAGGGCTGCACTGTGGTGGTACTGATGGATTGTCGCACTGCTTTGGTACCGATGGAGTGACAACGGGGTGGGATAGCAATGATGGAGTAATATAATGTGTGGCAGTAGAGATGGAATGATTCACTGGGGGTTGTATTGATAGAGGGACACACTGAGGGGGAGAATTAATGGAGGGACATACTGTGGGTAGTACTGATGGTGACACAGTGTGGAATGGTACTGATGGAGTGACACACTGTGGTGTAGTACTGATAGAGTGACATACTGTGGGGTAGTATTGATGGAGTGACATAATCTGGAGTAGTACTAACGGAGTGACACACTGTCGGGTAGTTCTGATGGAATGACACACTGTGGAATAGTACTGATGGAGCTACACACTGTGGAGTAGTACTGATAGAGTGACACACTATGGGGTAGGACTGATCGAGTGACATAATCTGGGCTAGTACTCATCTATCTTTGGTACTTATCGTGACAGATTTTCATATCGTTCCAAGGATTCTTTCCTTTACTCACTATGGTTGAAGACAGGGGTTCAGGAGATAATCTATACGCACTCACGAACTCTCCCCAAGACATTCAATGCCGTCGAAATGGAAATCTTCCAAACATAGTCTCTTTATTAATAGTTTCTTTATTGTAGTAGCAAAAACAGTAAGATATTCATCCAAACTTCTCCTTGTATCAGTACACTAGACTAAGGGGGTCACATTGGGTCCCAGCTTCACACGGGAGGGCTGGACCCCAACGCAATATTCCTCCTCTCCACCAATTCCAATATTGCTGGCCAGTGGGAGGGTGGGGGGGGGGGGGGAGTTCGTGGAGAGCTAACATCTGTTTTGTGGGCTGAAGGAACCGGTTTCCAGAGGGCTAGTATGGAAATTGTGGGCCGAATGGATTATTGGGCTGGCAGCTCAGTCACTCAGGCCTGGCACGCTGGCAGCTCAGAAACTGCCAGACATTTTGCTGAAAACAGAGTCTCTGTGAGAGAGAAGGGGGAGAGGGTGGAAAATCAATTTCAGACATTTTCATCATTTTCTTACAGATCACAGCAATGAAGGAGGAAAGTCTATCCTTGCGTAGATCTCTGGAGCGCTAGTATAGGTGTTGTGGGGTGAAGGGACTGGTTTCCAGAGGGCTAGTATGGACATTGTGGTCTGAATAGATTCTTGGACTTGCAGTTCAGGGAGTCATGGCTCGTGGACTTGCACTTCACTGGCACTTCAGACACTTACAGCTGGTGTGGTGGCAGTTCACTCAGTTACAACCCCCCCCCCCCCCCTTCACCCCGCAACTCTGCTCCTTGCCACTCCCCCCCCCCCCCCCCCCCCCCCCCCCCACACGCATTCAGTCCATCTCCCCTCAACCTCCGCTCAACCGCCCGCCCATCTTAGTGGCTATCTGACAGCGCAGCCATTCCTGCCTATTAGGTACCCATTGTGATGAAGAACACGCAGACATGGCAAGTGGAAAAAGGATTTATTAAAGTTTAAAATGTGAACGAAAGGGGGACGCAGGGGAGTGCGCCCCTTCCTCCCAAGACAACTGATAATGAAGGTGCAATGACCATGTTTTGGATGATATCATGAAGACAATTGTTCGAAGCAGAAATCTCGTATTTGAAGGAGATAAGATCAGTATATTTAGTGTTTATACTGTGGAAGTCGCCAAGAAGAGAGCGCTGTTTACAGAACCAAGAAGAATGCTTAAGAATATAAAAAATTGAGATATGGACTGATATACCCCGCAGCATTAAAAGTAACCTACGAGCAGAAGAACATTTCTTCATCAAACACACAGAGGCACTTGAATTCGCCCATCGAGAATAAGTCCGCAGATTAAATAATATTCAACACCCAACACTCACCTGACGCCACTGGATATTGTTATCCCGCAGAGACGAAATTGAACTTTAAACTACTATACTTAAGAACTGACCAAAATCTGCAATTAGAATTGGGCAATTATCTTGCTACTGATGTATAATATTGACATTTTAGTACTAATTTCTAACAACTATTACAACCCCCACCCCCCATAAATTGTTGTAATTGAATTTGAAACTTTTCTTTTAAGGAAAGTACGGAGCTAGTATTTTTTTTAACAAAGGCTACGGAAGTCCTTAGATGCTTAGCCACATTAGGGTGGCTATCACTAATTGCACTAACGGTAGTTGTAGTTTTCTTCTTTTTCTACTCTTTACACGTTACTAACGCAACATTTTTTAAAATCTTTTCAATCTTATATTATATTTTGTATTAGGAATGGAATTATATATTTTATTTAGGGAGATATGGCCGGATGGAAAACCGACGAGACCTAATATTCATCTACCTGATGTTCGGGTATAAGGTAGGGTTAAGTGTGCTGAGCCATTTGCTCTAACATAGACCACTCTAATCACAAGATGCAATACGTTAATGGGAAAATTGGGGGTGAAGGAATTAAATTCTATAGCTGGAATGTTAAGGGAATTAATGAACCAATCAAGAGAGGTAAAGTATTAGCTCATTTAAAATCACTTAGAGCAGATATAACATTTCTCCAGGAAATACATTTTAAAAAGGAAGCACAACATAGATTGGAAGCACAACATATATTGAAAGCAAAATGGATCCCTAAAGCATATAACTCTTCATTTTCACAGAAATCTAGAGGGGTTGCAATATTAATCCGTAAAGGTATACCCTTTAAACATATATCAATGATAGAAGATATCAAAGGCAGATATATTGTATTAGTAGGGGAATTATACTGAAAAAAGTGACTCTCCTTAATGTGTATGGACCAAATTTTGATAGCCCCCTGTTTTTAAGAGAATACTCAACATTATCCCGGAATGCGCACAACATAATTTAATTATTGGATGGAGACTTAAATTGTACACTGGATGCTTATTTAGATAGATCATCAACTCAAAGAAAATTAAAATCTCAGTCAAGTGAATTTCTAAGCTCATATATTAATACTACCAACATTAAGGATTGAGAATTGAAAACCCATCCGGTCGAGAATATTCATTTTACTCACCAGTGCATAAAACTTACTCAAGGATAGACTATTTCTTAGTAGACTCTAAACTTATCCCATTTACCTATAACTCGCAATATCATAATATTATAATCTCGGACCATGCTCCACCAACATTTATGATTAAACTAAACGGAATGGCCGAGCCACAGTCACAATGGAGACTTAACCCCCAAATCTTAAAAGAAAAATTATGTAATGAATACCTCGTAAAACAGATTAATATGTTTTTTTTAGGGTAATGATAGCCCTGGAATCTCTTCCGCCCTTCTTTGGGAAACATTGAAAGCATTTGTGCGAGGAGCATTAATCTCTTCCCAATAATTTCCTAATAAAGAGAATGGGGCCAAACAACAGACATTGGAAATGGAAATAAGGCAATTAGACATAGAAAATTCAGCAGCACCATCTATGGTAAAACACAATAGAACTGCAGTACTGGAATATAAGTTAAACAAGATATACTCACACCAAGTTAAAAAATTTTTATCAACATACAAAACAATAACATTTTGAATTTGGTGATAAATCACAAAAACTATTAGCGCGTCAACTTCGTAAACTGGACAGGGAAAAAACAATTTACAAAATTAGATCAGACAGGGGAGAAACATTAACACTGCCTAAAGATATTAATGATAGATTTTTACAATACTGTCAAAAGTGAACGGCCGCTTCCCTCACCGGAGACCGCGGCTTCCGAAGCCAACAAGGCCGTGCGGGTTGGAGCTCCACCACTGGCGATCTCATTGAGAGATCCCAGGCTCCTGATGTTTAAGTTCAGCGCCGACGCTCCAAAGACCCTCAGCTACGCGATGCTTATCTCGGCGGTCTCAGCATACCGGAGTTCCAGCGCGGCGACCCAGGCAAGGCATCGCCCGCTCTGCAATAGCGCTCCAGCGCTGTGCCGCCGCCGAAGCTGAGGTACTGTACGGTCCCCTCACGAAACGCCGCTCCAGGCCCGCTGGTAGGCAGCGAGGACGGCTCTAAAATTCAGCCCGGAGAAAAGCTGCCACTCCGACCAGGTAGGAACCATGAAAAGTAGTTCCCCCTCCTCCTCCCCCCCCCCCCCCCCCCCCCCACATAAAAAAAGTCTAGAACTGCATAAACAAAAACACTAAAACTCACTAAAAATAAAAAAAATTTAAAAAATAAAAAAGAGTGTAAAACGAACAGCTGCAGAGTGGGCAGCCATACCACAGGACAGCTCCCACTTAACCCACAAAACTGCACACAAAAACCTATAAGGGAAACCCTATAATACATAGTGGAATACGAATTTGGAAACAATTTAAAAAAAGCTTTAAAATTGAATAATATTCCACTATGTCTTCCCATTGTAAACAATCCTTTATTCAAGCCATCCGTATTGGATAAAGGTTTCACACAATGGAAAAATTATGGAATTAAAAAGATTGGACATCTTTATAGGAAAGGCATTTTTCTTTCATTTCAAGAGTTACAACAAAATTATGGACAGCACTCAAATAATTTCTTCAGATATCTACAAATTAGAGATTATGTTAAATCTAATACATAAATTTATAGGACTAGGGAACCAGACATTCTTGATGAATGTTTGAATAAGCATTCTAACACTGAAAAATCAATAGCTTATATTTATAACACCCTCTTAAACAACGAGGTACCACCGATGGAACCATATAGATAAACATGGGAAAATAAATTAGGTCAACCTATAACAAAATATATTTGGGACGAAGGTTTACAACATGCTCATTAAATGCCAGACATGCTTTAATACAAACAAAGTCTTATACAGATTACATTACTCCAAAATAAAACTAAATAGAATCTCCCACATATTTCTCCTATTTGTGATAAATGTCTGCATCTAGAGGCCAATTTAACGCGTACTTTTGCAAATTGTACAAAAATTAAAAATTTCTGGACTGATATTTTTGGAATAATTTCTGAAGTTGTTAATACTAAATTGGATCCAGACTCAAAATTAATAATACTTCGAATATCAGAACAAAGTTTAACACTCACAACAAGCCAAATAAACTCCCTCGACTACAGTATAATAACTGGAAAAAAATTAATATTACAATTTTGGAAAGGCCCTATAACCCCCACAATTAAAATGTGGATCATGGAAATGTCGGAGACCCTACATCTAGAAATAATTAGACTTGTCTTAATGGACTAACAAGAACTTTTTGTTAAAATATGGTCTCCATTCATTACCTATTTGAAGGGATAGATTGGTCCGGCACGGAAACACAACTGAAGCTTGAACTCAGGATTAGATGAAAAGTTATACTTTATAATTTACGAACCTATCTCCAATGACGTATTATAAGTAATTAATTCCAATTTTTCTCTTTTTTGATATTTGTATTTTTTTTCCTTTCTCCCTCTTTCTACCTACATAAATAACAATAGAAGCAGAATTAATCGCCAATTGAACATTTTAATAATGTATGACTGATGTATATGAAAAGTGTTTTACTATAATATGTGACTATACTTTACCATAATATGTTTGCTACTAATAAAAAAAATAATAAAAAAAATGTGAACGAGTCTTAAAACATTACAAGTCCAACATCACAGCACTCCAAGCAGAGTGCCGGCAGCAAGTTCAACCTCACAGCACACAAAGCACAGTGCTGGCAGCAAGTCCAACCAGACAGCAAGTAGTGCAGGAGGCAAATTCAACCTCACATCACTCCAAGCTGAATGCAGGCAGTAAGTCCAACCTCGCAGCACTCCAAGCAGAGAGTGGGCAGCAATTCCAAACCCACTGCACTTCAAGCACTCCAACAGAAACACACAAACACACACACACACACACACACATACACACACACACCCACACACACACACACACACACACACACACACACACACACACACACACACACACACACACACACACACAGGGACACATACAGGGACACACACACACAGGGACACAAACAGAGCACACACACAGAGACGCACACAGAGGGACAAACACACACACACACATACACACACACACACACACAGGCACACACTCACAAACACATACACACACATACACACACATACAAAAATGCACACACACATACACACACATACACACACAAAAACACAAAGACACACACAGATACACACAAACACAAATACACACACACACACACACACAAATAAAGACACACAAACACAGACACACACTAACACATAGCCACACACAGCACCAATACTAAAATGCCAAGTAACTTCAGAACGTGGTAAGCATACTGAATCATGTTACCAACGTTCAGGGCGGTGTCTCCACTGGACCCTTCCGCACTGAGCGCAACCTCTGAACTCTGCGGAAATGACACAATCAGCACCATCTCACCACTAAACGGAAGTCACGGAATGATCGGCAATTTTGCATTAAACACAGTCCTGATCTAATAAAGCATTCATTCACTGTTTTTTTCAAAAACGGTTGCACAGCAAGCCACATTTAAAACACAAGCCACATTTAAAATGCAAGGCACATTTATAAAGCAAAACACATTTTAAAATATAGGCATACTTTAGCGGCACCGTCAAAAGCCACACTTTTTAATTAGCAGCACAGTCAAAAGGCTCTATTTTCAATTAGCGGCACAGGCAAAAGGCACACTTTTCAATTAGCGGCACAGTCGAAAGGCACACTTTTCAATTAGCTGCACTGTCAAAAGGCACACTTATCAATTAACGGCTGACAAAAGGCACACTTTTCAATCAGGGGCACAGACAAAAGGCACACTTTTCAATTAGCAGCCTGTCAAAAGACATACTTTTAAATTGGCGGCACAGTCAAAAGGCATGCAAAAACATTTATTCCTTCCAAGCACAGTTCCAAATAAACCATATAAAAGCACATACAACCACACTTACAGTTTAGTAGACATGTGTTCAGTGTTCAGTTTATTCACTGCTCAGACTGAGAGTTGTAACCTCTCCTTCCCCATCTTGCAGCGATTGCGACAAGTCCACACTTCTGGGTTTATAATCCCTCCCCCTCCCACCGGATGGGGTATTTTCAAAGCAACCGCGCTTGCCTTTGCATTTTCAAAGCAACCGCACTTGCCTTTGCATTTTCAAACTAACCACACTTGCCTTTGCATTTTCAAAGCAACCTCACTTGCCTTTGCATTTTCAAAGCAAACCACCTTTTGCATTTTCAAAGCAAACCACCATTTGCATTTTCAAAGCAAACCACCTCCTACATTTTCAAATCAAAACATTATGCATTTTCTAAGCAAACCACCTTTTGCATTTTCAAAGTAAGCAAACTGCTGCATTTTCAAAGCAAAACACATTTTCAAAGCAAACCACCTTTTGCATTTTAAAAGCAAACCATCGTTTACATTTTCAAAGCAAACCACCTTTTGCATTTTCAAAGGAAACGAACTTTTCCATTTTCAAACAAACCACCTTTTGCATTTTCAAACCACCTTTTGCATATTTTAAGCACAACACCTTTTCCATTTTCAAAGCAAACCAGCTTTTGCATTTTCAAAGGAAACCAGCTTTTGCATTTTCAAAGCAAACCAGCTTTTGCATTTTCAAAGCAAACCTTTTGCATTTTCAAAGAAAATCACCTTTTGCATTTTCAAAGAAAATCACCTTTTGCATTTTCAAAGAAAATCACCTTTTGCATTTTCAAAGAAAACGACCTTTTGCATTTTCAAAGTAAATCACCTTTTGCATTTTCAAAGTAAACCTCCCTTTGCATTTTCAAAGCAAAGCACCTTTTGCATTTCCAAACAAAACCTTTTGCTTTTTAAAATGAAACCTTTTGCATTTTCAAAGAACACCACCTTTTGCATTTTCAAAGCAAAGCACCTTTTGCATTTTCAAAGAAAACCTTTTGCGTTTTCAAAGCAAACCTTTGGCATTTCCAAACCAAACCACCTTTTGCATTTCTAAACCAAACCACGATTTGCATTTTCAAACAAAACCACATTTTTACATTTTCAAAGAAAGCCACCTTTTGCATTTTTAAAGGAAACCACATTTTCCATAAAGCAAACCATCTTTTGCATTCTCAAACCAAACCACCTTTTGCATTTTCAAAGCAAACCCTTTGCATTTTCAAAGCAAACCCTTTGCATTTTCAAAGCAAACCCTTTGCATTTTCAAAGCAAACCCTTTGCATTTTGAAAACAAAACACCTTTTGCATTCTCAAAGCAAACCATTTTTTTGCATTTTCAAAGCAAACCACCTTTTGCATTTTCAAAGAATACCACCATTTACATTTTCAAAGCAAACATTTTGCATTTTCAAACCAAACCTTTTGCATTTTCATAGCAAACCTTTTGCATTTTCAACCAAATCGTTTGCATTTTCAAACCAAATAATTTGCATTTCCAAACCGAACCACCTTTTGCATTTTCAAAGCAAACCACCTTTTGCATTGTCAAAGCAAACCACCTTTTGCATTTTAAACGCAAACCTTTTGCATTTACAAAGCAAACATTTTGCATTTTCAAAGCAAACCAACTTTTGCATTTTCAAAGCAAATCACCTTTTGCATTTTCAAACCAAACCACCTTTTGCATTTTCAAACCACATTTTGCATTTTCAAACCACCTTTTGCATTTTCAAACCACCATTTTCAAACCAAACCACCTTCTGCATTTTCAAACCATCTTTTGCTTTTTCAAACCACCTTTTGCATTTTTAAAACAATCTTTTGCATTTTCAAAGCATACCACCTTTTGCTTTTTCAAGGCAAACCACCTTTTGCATTTTCAATGCAAACCACCTTCTGCATTTTCAAAGCAAACCATTTTTTGCATTTTCAAAGCAAACCATCTTTTACATTTTCAAACCAATCTTTTGCATTTTCAAGGCAAACTACGTTTTGCATTTTCAATGCAAACCAACTTTTGCATTTTGCATTTCTGCACCAAACTACCTTCATTTTCAAACCAAACCACATGTTTGCATTTTCAAAGCAAACCACATTCTGCATTTGCAAAGCACACTACCTTTTGCATTTTCAAAGAAAACCATCCTTTGCATTTTCAAAGCAAACCTTTTGTAGTTTCAAACCAAACCACCTTTTGCATGTTCAAAGCAAACCACCTTTTGCATTTCCAAACCAGACCACCATTTGCATTTTCAAACCAAACCACCTTTTGTATTTTCTAAGCACACCTTTTGCATTTTTAAAGCAAACCTTTTACATTTTCAAACTGAAGTGGGCGCATGTTCGCATATGCGGGGCTCTTCTAGAGTGTGCACATGTGCAAGACTTTTCCAGAGTGTGCGCATGTGCAAGGTATTTCGGGTGGGAAAGGCCTGCGGAAGCAGCCATGTTTGCCAAACGTTTCTGAGTTTGGGTATTGCAGAAATAAGTTGCTTAAAGCTTAAATAAAGTTAAGTAAATTTCGAGTAGTGAAAATTCTCATTTGCCTCACAACAATTTAACAATTTAAGATAACTTAGCAGTCCGACTTGGGCTGGAGATACTATTGAAACCACAACACTTGGATCTGAATCCCAACTCACCCGCTGCTGCTAAGAATTGGAAGCACTGGCTTTGTATACTAAATAACTTATGTGATGAGTGTGGCAATGATGCACCAGACAGACTCAAGACATTAATAAGCTTTGTTTTTAATTATTTAATTGTTTCTAAATTACTGGAGAGAGTTGTTTATGCTCAGCTAAAACTATTCCTGGAAGAGCATGATATTCGGGAGATCTTCCAGTCTGGATTTAAAACCACGCACAGCACGGAGTCAGCATTGCTAAGGGTTTTTAACGATATCCTCCTGGCTAATGATTCTGGGGATTGTGTGGTTCTTGTCCTGCTGGACTTGTCTGCCGCCTTTGATACGGTGGACCATAATATCTTATTATCTCGGCTACAGCAGTTAGTGGGCATCTGCGGCAGTGCCCTGGGATGGTTCAGGTCCTATCTGGCGGGCAGAACCATGTGTGTCCCGCTCCCCTGTCATATGGGGTTCCACAGGGTTCGATTCTGGGGCCCCTGATTTTCTCGCTGTACATACTTCCTCTGGGTTCCATCCTTAGAAAGCATGGCATCTCCTTCCACTGTTATGCAGATGATACCCAGCTTTATTTGCCGCTGAGGGGGGAAGATGCCTTTTCTGTAAAATCGCTTCTGTCTTGTCTTGATGACATTAAGTCCTGGTTGGCCCTAAATTTTCTTGGATTTAATGAAAAGAAGACAGAGGTGATTTTATTTGATCCCAATGGCTGCCGTGAACCTCCATTTGTTGATTTAGGTCCATTGTCAAGGTACGTGAAGCCAACATTTTGAACCTGGGTTTTAGGATGGACAGTGACTTTAAATTAGATCGCCAAATATGGTTAAGTCCAGCTTCTTTCATCTAAGGAAGCTGGCGAAGGTGAAGCCCATTCTCGAGCGGCAGCATTTTGAGACAGTAATCCATGCCTTTATTACATCTAGGCTGGATTACTGTAACGCGCTCTATTTTGGTGTTGCTCGTTCTTCACTGGCTCGTCTCCAGTTGGTTCAGAATGCTGCTGCTCGCCTTTTAACAGGGACTCGAAAGAGGGAGCACATATCGCCAATTCTGGCCTCCCTACACTGGCTCCCGGTGCACTTTCGGGTTCATTTTAAGATACTGTTATTTGTTTTTAAATCTCTGAACGGGCTCGCCCGGCCTTACCTCTCTGAGCTGCTCTACCTATACGCTCCTGCCCGGTCCCTCAGGTCAGCTGGTCAGCTGCTCCTGGAGGTACCGAGGTCTAGTCGGAGGCTCAGAGGGGATAGAGCCTTCTCTGTTGCTGCTCCGGCACTCTGGAACACCCTGCCATTGCACATCAGACAGGCCCCCTCACTGTCCATCTTCAAATCCAGTGTTAAAACGCATTTGTAATCCCTGGCTTTTGACCATGCCTGAGGCTTTGCTTCTGTTTGTGGTGTTTTTGATGTTTCTTTATTTTACATGTCTTTTCCTACTATTTCTTTTGATTGTTATTTTTGGTGTGTGTTAACTTTTTTGTCAATGATTAGTGATGTACAGCACTTTGTTGCAGCTATGTTTGTTTTTAAAGTGCTCTATAAATAAAATTATTATTATTATTATTATTATTATTATTTGTCTCTTCTGATATAAATGATTATATAGAGGAATGTGCAACATGATTCTGCTTTTGATGTACTAAGCAAACTCTTCGTTAAGACAAGGGGAAAAAAAATTGTTCGGCATGGACTTGTAGGGCCGAGATGGCCTGTTTCCGTGCTGTAATTGTTATATGGTTATATGGTTAAGACACCCAAAGTGATATTCGCTCGACACCTCCCTGCTATTCGGAAACAAAAACCTGGTGAGTCACGATTAATTTTTACAAGAACTTCAAACACTTATTAAAGACTGCGCCTTCAAAGCAGTTACGGCTGATCAATACCGACAAGAAGTTATTCGAGACTCTTTTATCAATGGTTTGGCATTGCCTTTAATACGACAGAGACTATTAGAAAACAAAACCTTGGATTTACAGTCAGCTTACAATCAAGCTTACTCTTTAGACTTGGCTAATTCAGATGCTTATGGCTCATCTAATGTGTATTCTGCTGCAACTACTACAAAAGATTTCACCAGGTACTAATATGGAGCAAACTGAACCAATTTCACCTGATAAAGATGCCCTTGCTGCGGCATATAATTATTCAAAAAGGAACTGCTACTTTTGTGGGGGTAATATTCATAAAAGAGAGATATGTCCTACTCGAGAGGCAGCTTGTAATAGTTGTGGCAAGATGGGACATTATTCTAGAGTATGCAAGGCCAAAGCAACTACTAAAAGTGTGACTGCTGCCATGTGTACGCCTTCTTTATGTGCGATCAATAGGAGGAGGAGCCATCTTGGGGAACGGCTGCTAACCAGCAGCCGTCAGTTTAATTCATTGTTTTGTTAAGTTTTTAATAAGTCTTGTTCTTCGTTTGTTGGAGAAATTGACTTCTTACTGTGGGGGAAGGAGGTAATTATACTGCTAGGTCCCTACCTGGTCGGTGAGGCAGCTTTTTTCTCCGGGCTGCCCGTCGACCCGTCCTCGTGACCTACCAGTAGGCGTGGAGCGCCGTTTCCTAGCGGGGGGCCGCCCAGCACCTCGGCTTCATTGGCGGCACAGTGCTGGAGCGTTATCGCGGAGCGGAGTGGGCGATGCCTTGCCTGGGACGCCGAAATGAATCGACGCACTGGAGCTCCGGTGAGATATGACCGCCGAGATCAACACCTGCAGATGTGCGGAGCGGAGCGGGCGTCACTGACCTTAACATCGGGAGCCTGTGAGCTCCAACCCGGCGCGGCCCTGTCGGCTTCGGAAGCCGACAATCCCCTGCGAGGAAGCTGCCGTTCCAGGTGGCCCAGCCGCTGTGAGGGCTCTCCCGACGCCGGGGCAACAACGCCCGGCCAGAACGGCCAGGAACATCGGGCCTCTGTAGAGGCAATAGCGGTGGCCTCAATAGGCCTGACTTTGGGTGAACTGGGGATGGGGACTGGACTTTGTGCCTTCTGTGACTTTTCTGTGTGTAAGTTAACATGTTAGTCTGTGTGCAAGATGGCTGTCGGAAGGGAGAGTAGACGCTGGCGCGCTTTGGCTGCCGCTGCTCTCTCTTCACATTGTGTTTTTTGATTTTTTGATTTTGTGCCTTTGGAACGATTTCTATCTTTAATTTGTGTATTGATGATGTCCTTATTATTTATTTTTCTCCGACTATATGTTTTTTTTCTCTTCTGTTAACTTTTGTAATGTGTCCTTGGGTGTCCAGAAAGGCGCCAGCAAATAAAATGCATTATTATTATTATTAATTACAGCTGCATTTCCACAGAGCTTGTCTCACGCAGCTACAACCGTATCTATCAATGGCCATACACCTAATGTACTACTTGATTCTGGCAGTTCAGAAAGTTTCATAAGTGAACAAGTTGTGTCTCGACTAAATCTAACTATAATGCCGTCACATAGAGAAATCTCGATGACGCTGACAACTCTCAATACTCTAATTATAGGATCTTGTATTGTAGACTTTATTCTGAACAAAACTAGCTATACATCTGTATGTCTTGGTATTTTGAAAAATGTGTGTAGCGATATAATTCTAGGTCAGGATTTTCAGAAACTGCACAGATCACTTCAAATAAAGTATGAAGGAACTATGCCTGATCTTGTATTGTCAAAGCCACCAGGATCGTGTGGTTTTCTGCTGCATCTGTTGAATGTCCTTCATTATTCACTAATTTATCCTCCAAGTGCAAGCCAATTGCTACAAAATCAAACATTTTAGCAAAGATGATAGGAATTTTATCAACACATAAGTAACTAATCTTTTACAAGAAGGGATTATAGAACCCAGTTCTTCCCCTTGGAGGGCACAAATTGGCGTGGTTAAGGACCCCTTGGAGAGACATAGAAAGATACTCTGCATTGATTACTCTCAAACTATAAACTCGTTCACGGAGCTTGATGCATATCCATTACCACGTATAGAAGAGATTATCAATACATTAGCTAAGTATAAGATATTCTCTACTTTTGACTTAAAAAGTGCTTACAACCAAATTCCTTTGAAGGAATCAGAGAAGAAATACACTGCGTTTGAAGCAAATGGGAAATTATATCACTACTGCAGAATTCCTTTTGGTGTAACTAATGGCGTGGCTGTTTTTCAGAGAGAGATGGACAAACTTGTTGAACAAGAAAACCTTAAAGATATTTTCCCTTATCTTGATAATATAACTATTGCAGGAAAAGACCAAACTGAACGATGAAAATCTACAACGATTTTTAGATGTTGTACATTCTAAAAATCTAACATTAAATGAGGCTAAGTCAATAACATCAGTATCATCAATTAATATTCTTGGTTATTGGGTTGGAAATGATATAATCAAGCCTGATCCAGAAAGACTCCGCCCACTCCAAGTGATACCTGTCCCAGCTACATTAAACTCTCTACGAAGGGTTCGAGGGATGTTTGCATATTATGCCAAATGGATACCAATTTTTTCTGATAAAATTCAACCTTTGATTAGAACAAAATCTTTCCCCCTTGACTCTACAGTAATTTACTTATTTAAAGAAACAATTGGAATCTGCGACATTACACACCATCGGTGAGGATCTCCCCTTTGTTGTTCAATGTGATGCCTCTGATTTAGCAGTATCAGCAACATTAAATCAAGTAGGATGACCAGTGGCTTTCGTGTCTCGTACTCTCCAAGGTAGTGAAATGCACTGCCCATCCGTCGAAAAAGAAGCTACAGCAATTATTGAAGCAGTGAGGAAATGGAGTCATTTCCTTGCTAGCAAACACTTGACTTTGATAACAGATCAGCGTTCAGTAGCTTTTATGCTGGATAATCAGAAACAAACAAAGATTAAAAATAGTAAAATTCATGAATGGAGGATTGAATTATCTCCATATTCAATTGAGTACCGCCCTGGTAAGGATAATGTTGCTCTGGACACATTAACTCAAGCATTTTGTGCCTGTTCATTCTTCTGCACTCACTGATATATAACATATAACATATAACAATTACAGCACGGAAACAGGCCATCTCGGCCCTACAAGTCCGTGCCGAACAATTATTTTCCCTTAGTCCCACCTGCCTGCACTCATACCATGACCCTCCATTCCCTTCTCATCCATATGCCTATCCAATTTATTTTTAAATGATACCAACGAACCTGCCTCCACCACTTCAACTGGAAGCTCATTCCACACCGCTATCACTCTCTGACTAAAGAAGTTCCCCCTCATGTTACCCCTAAACCTCTGTCCCTTAATGCTGAAGTCATGTCCTCTTGTTTGAATCTTCCCTATTCTCAAAGGGAAAAGCTTGTCCACATCAACTCTGTCTACCCCTCATCATTTTAAAGACCTCTATCAAGTCCCCCCTTAACCTTCTGCGCTCCAGAGAATCTTCACAATGGGCTGTGTCATCCTGTAGTCACTCGTTTGTTACACTGTGTTCATTCCAAAAAAATACCTTTCTCTACAGAAGATGTGAAGATGACGTGTGCTTCATGTAGAATCTGTGCTGAATTAAAACCAAGATCCTTCCGTCCCGAAGAAGAAAGATTGATCAAAGCTACTCGACCTATGGAACGTTTGAGTATTGACTTCAAAGGGCCTTTACCATCCTCCTCTCGAAATTTTTATATACTTATCTTAGTTGACGAATATTCGAGGTTTCCATTTGCCTTTCTTTGTCCAAATATTTCAGCTGCGATGGTTATCAAATGTTTAGATCAACTGTTTTCATTCCGTGGATTTCCAAGTTACATACATTCTGATAGGGGCACCTCATTCATGTCAAAATATTTAAAGGGCTACCTTTCTAAGAGAGGAATTGCAACAAGTAAAACAACACCATATCATCCTATTGGAAATGGTCAGGTTGAGAGGTATAACGGAATCATTTGGAAAGCAGTGAAACTGGCTTTAAAGTCAAATGATATACCAGATCAGCAGTGGGAATGTGTTCTACCAGATGCATTACACTCCATCAGATCTCTATGTCAACTGCTACCAATACTACTCCACACGAACGGTTCCTTAACTTCAAATGCTGTTCTTCTAGTGGTACTTCTCTGCCATCATGGTTGACGAGCCCTTGGCCTGTGTTGCTTCGTTGTTATGTCCGATTAAATAAGAATGAACCTTTTGTTGATGAAGTTGAACTGACTGATGTCAACCCTTATTATGCAACTATCGAGTATCGGGATGGATGTCAGTCAACTGTCTCACTTCGTGACCTTGCACCATGTCCATCTTCTCCATCAACTCCATCACTCCTTGATAACATTAATCAAGTACTTCCTCCATCAGCTCCGTCACTTCTTGATAACACTAATCAAGAACTTCCTCCTACACTCCCATCACCCCTCACCTATCATCCCGTCACCTATGGAAACTTCTACAAGAAATTCTAAAATTGTAAATCTAAATAACAATGTGAGTGAAGTTGATGACAAAGCAATATATGTACCCCCAGCTATTGAAACACCATTATCTCCTGGAGCTCCAGTGCTGCGACGGTCATCAAGATGTATTAAACCTCCTGACCGTCTCAACTTATAATTAGGAGGGGAGAATGATGTGGGAGCATGTGCGCATGTGCAGAGCTCTTCTAGAGTGTGCACATGTGCGGGACTTTTCCGGAATGTGCGCATGTGCGAAGTATTTCAGCAGGAAAGGCCTTCGGAATCAGCCATGTTTGCCAGACGTTTCTGAGTTCATGTATAAGCTGAGAGAAATAAGAGAAATAAGCTGCTTAAAGCTTAAATAAAGTGAAGTAAATTACGAGTAGAGAAAGTTGCATTTGCCTCACAACAAGTCGGCTCACGTGCTCGCCAGCCGCCTGTATTTTCTGCGGCGAGGTCGAGACCGTGTTCCACGTGTATATGGAGTGTGTGAGGTTGGGCAAATGCATGGCAGATGCAGTATAATGTGGATAAATGTGAGGTTATCCACTGGTGGCAAAAGACAGCAAAGTAGACTATTATCCGAATGGTGGGCGATTAGGAAAAGGCGAGATGCAACGAGACCTGGGTGTCATGGTACACCAGTAATTAAAAGTAGGCATGCTGGTGCAGCAGGCAGTGAAGAAAGCGAATGGTATGTTAGCATTCATAGCAAAAGGATTTGAGTATAGGAGCAGGGAGGTTCTACTGCAGTTGTACGTGGTCTTGGTAAGACCACACCTGGAGTATTGCGTACAGTTTTGGTCTC
>NW_026575308.1:150000-185000 GCF_028641065.1 Leucoraja erinaceus | reverse complement strand
CCCTCGATAGGTTCGCGTCCCGGGCTTCGAAATCCTTCTGGAATGTTCACCTCCATATGAGTTTTGGTCGGCCTCTTTTCCTTCTTCCGTCAGGTTGTCATTGATATCTTAGGTGCACGTTCTGGTGACATTCTGAATACATGACCTGCAGATTTCATCCTGCGTACCTCTATGTCCTGGCTGAGAGGCTTTGTTGCAGTTTCCCGGTAGACTAATGCATTCTCGGGTGTCTTTCCTTTGAGAACCAGCAACTTACAAGATGTAGAGCTGTATCAATTGCTGAGCTGAAGTATGAGCAATCAGTGTTGCCCAATCAGTATTTTCCCCATAACACTTGATACCTGTTCTAATCAAGAATTTGTCTATCTCTGCCTTAAACATATCCACTTACTTGGCCTCCACAGCCCTCCATGGCCAAGAGTTCTACAGATTAAAAACTATCTGACTAAAGAAGTTCTTCCTCACTTCTACCTCCTCTTTCTAAAAGAGCGCCCTTTAATTCCGAGACTATGAAACTCTGGTCCTAGACCAGGGGTGGGGAACCTGCGGCCTTCTGGGCCATTAAGTGCGGCCTTTTGAATGATTCCAAATTTTATACAGCAAATCCTTTTATTTTTATTAATATATTTTTGTTCGTCTTTTATTATTTCCATTTTAATCTTAAAATGAACGTGTTTAAACTACTAAAGAGTAAAAGAAGATTCAATGAAATAATCCTCCGCGACTGACGGCCACAATTAAAACAATAGTAAGTCATGAGGGCTATTTTAACAAAATAACGTACATTTTGAAGTATATTTAATTGAAATTTCTTGGATGAGGCCTTAATAGATTACAGCTAACAATGCAGCATTCCAACATGAAAAACTTCCCCGCCCCTTTCTTCATTCTCTCTTTTCTTCTTCTTTCTATCTCTCTCTCTTCTTCTATCTATCTCACTATCTCCTCTATATCTTTCTCCTTTCTATCTCTCTTTTTCTTCTATCTCCTTTTTTCTATCTATCTCTCTCCTTTTCTTCCTCTACCCCTCTCTCCTCTATCTTTTCTTCTATCTCTCCTCTCTTTCTCTTTTATCTATCTAACCCCCCCCTCTCTCTCTCTCTCTCTTTCTTCCTCTATCTATCCCACACACTCTTCCTTCTCTACCTCTCTCAATCCTCTCTTTTCGGAGGCCGAGTCGGGTCTCCACTGCCGCTGCCCTCCCACTATTGGAAACATCCTATACCCTGGGACTGGATGTCAATATCCCAACAGGCTTTGGGAGGATGCTACTAGCTAGGGACAGACACAGCAAAACTCTGGGAACAGGAGAACAAAGAAACACTGTGAAAATGGCCACATGATGAACATCTGGTGAGAACAGAACTGCACGTAATGTCATTGCTCGGCAGTTTGGCCTTGAGAAGATAAGGTGTCTGGGAACGGCCATTTTACAAAGGAACTGTATGATGAGAATGAAAATATGAACAGGCAACATAATTAAGAACTCCCCAACCTGATAAGGAACGAAGATGTGTTGTGTTTATTCAGCACTTGGATGAGTGACAACTCAAAATGATTGACTTTAGAATTGGGAGAGCGTTGAGTTTGAACAAAGGCTTCCTTTAGGAGATTGAAGGAAAATTAGTATAAAATAAGGGGGGTCCGAAACATGGGCAGCGACAACCCGGGAACAACCATCACAAGAAGGAGAGACCTGAGTTCAAAGCTCAGAGAAGACAAACCCCCTACCAACAGAGTGACTCTGTCCAATTCATTCATAGGGGCAATATCTGACTTTGTCATTTAGTTTAAGAAGTGATAAGTTGAAATAGTAAAGTCAATGAGAAGTTATTAGAAGTCAAGTGTTTGCATGCATGTTTTAAGTTACTCGGATGTTAATAAAGATTAAGTTGTATTAAACTAAATTAAACCTCGGTTAGAGTCTTGTTCGGCATGTCAGTTGATACCCTATAGAGGTAATAGGGTCACCAATCCTTTCCACATTTACTCTATCTATGCCTTTCATTATTCTGTAAGTTTCAATGTGAGCCCCCTCAACTTTCTAAACTCCAGCGAGTAGAGGCCCAGTACCGTCAAACGCTCACCATGTGCTAACCCACTCATTCCTGAATCATTCTTGTAAACCTCCTCTGGACCCTCTCCAGAGCCAGTACATCCGTCCTCAGATACGAGGTCCAAATTTGCTCACAATACTGCAAATGTGGGCTGACCGGCACCTTATAGAGTCTCAGCACTGCATTTCTCCTTATAGAGCCTCAGCATTGCATCTCTCGTTATAGAGCCTCAGCGTTACATCTCTACTTATGGAGCCTTATAGAGCCGCAGCATTGCATGTCTTGCCTAACGGTTTATAGTTAAGTCTGCTGACTATTCTTTTTCACTTTTATTGATTAGTATTCTTTCTCTTCCATTTCTCATTCTCACTGGCTTTTTGTTCTCGTATACCTGTATTATTTCTTTAAGACAAACTTAAAGGAATAATATAACTTCTCTGCCATTCTCCAGATTTAATTCTCCTGTCTCTGCCTGTAAGGGACCACACCTGCCATCTTTAGCATTATCCTTCTGCTGTCCATTTTATTTTCACACCATTCGAGGCATGGTATGGAAACAGGCCTTTCGGCCTCCCTTACCTATGCCAAGCGAGATTTATTCTAGTCCCATTTGCTCACATTTGGCCCATATATCTTCAAATCTTTCCTATCCACATGTGACCGTCCAAGTGTTTTTTTAATGCTGTTCTAGTACCTATTTTAACTATCTCCTCTGGCAGCTCCTTCTATATACATACCACCCTGTGTGTGGAAAGCATTGCCCCTCTGGTTCCTCATGAATATTGCCCTTCTCACCTTAAATCTATGTCCTCTGGTTCTTGATTTCCCCTACTCTGGGTAAAAGGCTGATCATTCATCCTATCTACTCCCCTTATCTTTTAGCACACCTTGTCTTGTATTCCATCTGGCATTTCTTTATCAATTTCTTGCTTCTCCTTTGTTCTAAATGCTCCCATTCTTCAGGTCAAAAACTATTTCTGACAACATGAGCTATTTAACTCTCCCTTTATTCCTCA
This sequence comes from Leucoraja erinaceus, assembly GCF_028641065.1. Classification (NCBI taxonomy): domain Eukaryota; kingdom Metazoa; phylum Chordata; class Chondrichthyes; order Rajiformes; family Rajidae; genus Leucoraja; species Leucoraja erinaceus. The sequence continues at coordinate 181,927 of NW_026575308.1, read as the reverse complement.
TGCCAGCCATGGATAATTCACTGTTTTGTTGGGTTTTTATGCATTAAAATAAGTCTTTATTGTTCTTGATGTCAGATCAAAGGGAAGGTAAAGGGACCAACATGGAAACCTAAAATAATGCCTTTTGAAGATCTAGGAAATGATGAACCCGGTGAAGCAATTCCACACATTGTGCAAGGTAAATAAAAATCCTTTTGCTCTGACATATCCATAAGGAAACAACAATTTATTGGGAACTGAACATAATACATGAAATGAAGTAGTCACCAAAAGGTGCAACATTTTGAAAGCCACATTTCTATGTTTCTCACATTTAATGATTGAAAGGTACTTTATTGTCTCACGTATCTAGGTAGAGTGAAATTCATGTATTGTATACAGTTCAGTAACAATCTTGTTGTAAATGGGGTACAATCTTACTAAAGTACAGGAGTGTGAGATTAGTAGATCACATTGGGGCACTACACGAGTCGCCATGTTTCCAGCGACATCTTGTGGCCTTCAAGTTCAGAGTTATTAAAGATGTGTGAGTCGCAACTTGGCCATAAAGGCACATTGTCCAGGAGGTGGCAGTGGGTTGGAGTTGCAGGGGTCAGCTTGACCAGCCGATGTGTTGATGCCCTCCACTGTTGCTCCACTGCTCCGTGCCGATGCAGGTTGCATCTGATCCACACGCATGGTCAGTGGGTTGGAGTTGCAGGGGTCAGCTTGATCAAGTGACGTGTCGATGCCCTCCACCGTTGCTCCACTGCTCCGTGCCGATCCAGGCTGCATGTAATCCACACGCATGGTCAGTGGGTTGGAGTTGCAGGGGTCAGCTTGACCAGGTGATGTGTCGATGCCTCCCACCGTTGCTCCACTGCTCCATGCCGATGCAGGTTGCATCTGATCCACATGCATGGCCATTTGTAATGGCGCCTGATCTAATTGGAATTTGGAAAGGGTAGGAGAGTTGGAAATCTGTCTCCTCAGATTCTGGGGAACTACTACCGCTGCACCATCGAGAGCATCCTTACCAACTGTATCACAGTATGGTATGGCAACTGCTCTGTCTCCGACCGGAAAACACTGCAGAGGGTGGTGAAAACTGCCCAACGCATCATCGTTTCCTCACTCCCCTCCATTGAGTCTGTCCAGAGCAAGCGATGTCTGCGAAGGGCGCTCAGCATCGTCAAAGACTGCTCTCACCCCAATCATAGACTGTTTACCCTCCTCCCATCCGGGAGGTACTACAGGTCTTTCCGTTGCTGGACCAGCATGTCCAGGAACAGCTTCTTCCCTGTGGCTGTTACACAACTTAAGTATGCACCTTGGTGATTGCCAGTCAGCCCCCCCCCCCCCACCCCCCCCCCCCCCCCCCCCCCAGACACTCCTTCCCCCAGAAAAAATTGTAGTACTGCCACTGTATGTACATATATATATTTGCTGTTCCATTATACTATGTTCGTTCTTCTGGGTGAGATGCTAACTGCATTTCGTTGTCTCTGTACTGTACACTGCACAATGACAATATAGATTGAATCTGAATCTGAATCTGGGATGGAGAGAGAGGGAAAGCAAGGGTTATTTGAAGTCAATATTCATACGGCTGCCCAAGTGAAATGTGTGGTGCTGTTCCTCCAATTCATCCTGGGCCTGACTCTGACATTGGAGGAGGCCCAGGCCAGAGAGGTCAGTATGGGAATGGGAGGAGGAGTTACAGTGTTTAGCAATTGGGAGATGAGGTAGGTTTAGGTAGACTGAGCGCAGCCGAGGATCGAACCTGGGTCTCTGGCGTTGTGGGGCAGCAACTCTACCATCTGTGTCACTGTGCCTCCCTTCTCTGTATGGAAACCCAATCACAGATTAGACAACCGGTTTGCAGAGCCAGCCGTTACATTTAGTATCACAAGGGTGAAGCAGTGTGACTATTCTCATGGGGCAGTTACGTTTTTTAATGGAAAGTCTTTCATTGTCTTAATTGTCAAAAAATTAATATTATTATCAATTATTAATTAAATTAATATAGTATTAAGACATGGAATTAAAGTCCAAATAATGCCTAGAATAATTCAATATTATAAATGCCATTAGAGCTAAATATACAAAAGATATTTTGCAAACTATAACTTACACCCTGCACTAAGATGTGAGTTGATTGGGAAAACTCAATGACTTGTTTTCAGAAGAATTTAGATTTGTACAATTAGTTTGTACTTTTGGTGATGATAACCAAATAACCATATAACAATTACAGCATGGAAACAGGCCATCTCGGCCCTACAAGTCCGTGCCGAACAAATTTTTCCCCTTAGTCCCACCTGCCCGCACTCATACCATAACCCTCCATTCCCTTCTCATCCATATGCCTATCCAATTTATTTTGAAATGATACCAATGAACCTGCCTCCACCACTTCCACTGGGAGCTCATTCCACACCGCTACCACTCTCTGCGTAAAGAAGTTCCCCCTCATATTACCCCTAAACTTCTGTCCCTTAATTCTGAAGTCATGTCCTCTTGTTTGAATCTTCCCTATTCTCAAAGGGAAAAGCTTGTCCACATCAACTCTGTCTATCCCTCTCATCATTTTAAAGACCTCTATCAGGTCCCCCCTTAACCTTCTGCGCTCCAGAGAATAAAGACCTAACTTATTCAACCTATCTCTGTAACTTAGTTGTTGAAACCCAGGCAACATTCTAGTAAATCTCCTCTGTACTCTCTCTATTTTGTTGACATCCTTCCTATAATTGGGCGACCAAAATTGTACACCATACTCCAGATTTGGTCTCACCAATGCCTTGTGCAATTTTAACATTACATCCCAGCTTCTATACTCAATGCTCTGATTTATAAAGGCTAGCATACCAAAAGCTTTCTTTACCACCCTACCTATATGAGATTCCACCTTCAAGGAACTATGCACGGTTATACCCAGATCCCTCTGTTCAACTGTATTCTTCAATTCCCTACCATTTACCATGTACGTCCTATTTTGATTTGTCCTGCCAAGGTGTAGCACCTCACATTTATCAGCATTAAACTCCATCTGCCATCTTTCAGCCCATTCTTCCAAATGGACTAAATCACTCTGTAGACTTTGGAAATCCTCTTCATTATCCACAACACCCCCTATCTTGGTATCATCTGCATACTTACTAATCCAATTTACCACACCTTCATCCAGATCATTGTTGTACATGACAAACAACAAAGGACCCAACACAGATCTCTGAGGCACCCAACTTGTCACCTGCCTCCAACCCGATAAACAGCCATCCACCATTACCCTCTGGCTTCTCCCATTCAGCCACTGTTGAATCCATCTTGCTATTCCTGCATTTATACCCAACAGTTGAACCTTCTTAACCAACCTTCCATGAGGAACCTTGTCAAAGGCCTTACTAAAGTCCATATAGACAACATCCACTGCTTTACCCTCGTCAATTTCCCTAGTAACCTCTTCAAAAAATTCAAGAAGATTAGTCAAACATGACCTTCCAGGCACAAATCCATGTTGACTGTTCCTAATCAGACCATGTTTATCTAGATGCTTATATATATATTATCTCTAAGTATCTTTTCCATTAATTTGCCTACCACTGAAGTCGAACTAACAGGTCTATAATTGCTAGGTTTACTCTTAGAACCCTTTTTAAACAATGGAACAACATGCGCAGTACGCCAATCCTCGGGGACTATTCCCGTTTCTAATGACATTTGAAATATTTTTGTCATAGCCCCGGCTATTTCTACACTAACTTCCCTCAATGCCCTAGGGAATATCCTGTCAGGACCTGGAGACTTATCCACTTTTATATTTTTCAAAAGTGTCAGTACTTCTTTTACTTTGAACCTCATAGTATCCATAGCTACTCTACTAGTTTCCCTTACCTCACATAATTCAATATCGTTCTCCTTGGTGAATACCGAAGAAAAAAAATTGTTCAATATCTCACCCATCTCTTTTGGCTCTGCAGATAACTGTCCACTCTGTCTCTCCAATGGACCAATTTTATCCCTCGTTATCCTTTTGCTATTAATATAGCTGTAGAAACCCTTTGGATTTACTTTCACCTTACTTGCCAAAGCAACCTCATATCTTCTTTTAGCTTTTCTAATTTCTTTCTTAAGATTCTTTTTATATTCCTTATACTCCTCAAGCACCTCATTTACTTCATGCTGCCTATAATTATTGTAGATTTCCCTCTTTTTCCCGAACAAGATGTCCAATTTCCCTTGAAAACCAGGGTTCTTTCCAATTTTTACTGTTTCCTTTCAACCGAACAGGAACATAAAGATTCTGTACTCTTAAAATGTCCCCTTTAAATGTCCTCCATTTCTCTTCTACATCTTTCCCATAAAACAAAATGTCCCAGTTCACTCCTTTTAAATCATCTCGCATCGCATCAAAGTTAGCCTTTCTCCAATCAAAAATCTCAACCCTAGGTCCAGTTCTGACCCTCTCCATAATTATATTGAAACTAATGGTATTGTGATCACTGGACCCGAAGTGCTCCCCAACGCATACCTCCGCCACCTGTCCCGTCTCATTTCCTAACAGGAGGTCCAGCACTGCCCCTCCTCTAGTAGGTACCTCTATGTATTGCTGCAAAAAACTATCCTGCACACATTTTACAAACTCCAACCCATCCAGCCCATTTACAGAATGTGTTTCCCAGTCTATGTGTGGAAAGTTGAAATCTCCCACAATCACTACCTTGTGCTTACTTACTAATATCTGCTATCTCCTTGCATATTTGCTCTTCCAATTCTCGTTCCCCATTTGGCGGTCTATAATACGCCCCTATAAGTGTTGCTACGCCTTTCCCACTTCTCAATTCCACCCAAATAGCCTCCCTAGATGAGCCCTCCAATCTATCCTGCCAAAGCACTGCTGTAATATCTTCCCTGACTAGCAATGCAACACCTCCACCTCTTGCCCCTCCAATTCTATCACACCTGAAGCAACGAAATCCTGGAATATTTAGTTTCCAATCACAGCCCTCCTGCAACCACGTTTCACTGATCGCCACAACATCATACTTCCAGGTGTCTATCCAGACTCTAAGCTCATCCACCTTTCTTACAATGCTCCTAGCATTAAAATATGCACATTTAAGAAAACCCCCGTCTCTCATTCTCTGTTTATTTCCTTTTTTTTCTTTCTCCTCTTGTGTCCGAGTGCTTCCCATTTCTGCTTCCTGCCTCCCATTCTGTCTACTACCTTTCGCTATTTGAGTCCCTCGCCCCAACCATTCTAGTTTAAAGTCTCCCCAGCTGCCTTTGCAAATTTCCCCGCTAGGATATTGGTCCCCCTCGGGTTCAAGTGCAACCCATCCTTTCTGTGGAGGTCCCACCTTCCCCAAAAGAAGTCCCAATGATCCAGGATCTTGAATCCCTGCCCTCTGCACCAGTCTTTCAGCCACGCATTTATCCTCCACCTCGCTCCATTCCTACTCTCACTGCCGCATGGCACAGGCAGTAATCCTGAGATTGTTACCTTTTTGGTCCTTTTTCTTAACTCTCCTCCCAACTCCCTAAATCCTCGCTTCAGGACCTCTTCCCTTTTTTTACCCATGTCATTGGTACCTATATGTACCACGACCTCAGGCTCCTCTCCCTCTGATTTAAGGATATCTTGGATGCGTTGAGACACGTCCGAGACCTTGGCACCAGGGAGGCAGACCATCATCCTGGTCTCCCGACTGCGTCCACAGAATCGCCTATCCGACCCCCTAACAATAGAGTCCCCAATTACTATTGCCCTCTTTTTTCCCTACCTTTTGGAGCAACAGGGCCGGTCTCTGTGCTGGAGGCCCGTTCACTGTCACTACCCCAGGGTAGGCTGTCACCCCCATCCGTACTCAAACAGGAGTACTTATTTGCGAGGTGTACCGACATTGGAGTACTCACTCGTTCCTGCCTCTGCCCCTTGCCCTTCCTTAACGTGACCCACATGTCTCTCTCCCGTGGTTTTGGAGTGACCACCTCTCTATAACTCCCCTCTATGACCTCCTCACTCTCCCTGATCAGAGCGAGGTCATCGGGCTGCTGCTCCAGGATCCTAATACGGTCCCTGAGGAGCCCCATCTCGCTGCACCTGGTGCAGATGTGGACTTCTGGAGGGCCATCCGACACCATGACCTCCCACATCTGACATCCAGAACAGTATACTGCTCTGACTGTCATTCTCCCGCCTTACCCTGGATCTGATACCAGTATAATACAATAGAAACTGCTGGGAGAAATCAGCAGGTATCTGACTCACAACAGCTGCTCCCTCGTGACCTTTAAACTGCACCTTTATTATATAAACAAAAAGCACTGTACCTTTAGCCCACTGTACCCTTGGCTCACTGTACCTTTACTAAAGCACTGCACCTTTAACCCACTGTACCCTTGGCTCACTGTACCTTTACTAAAGCACTGTACCTTTAGCTAACTGTACCTTTAGCCCACTGTACCTTTACTAAAGCACTGCACCTTTAACCCACTGTACCTTTACTAAAGCACTGCACCTTTAACCAGAAAGCACAAATGCTAACTAACCTGAGGTTGCACCCAATCAGCTGCTTCCTCTAGTCTGCTTCCACCAATCAGCGGCTTCCACCAGAACCCTCCCTATGGAGTGTGGAACGTTACGGATTTCGGTAAAAGCCCTGAACCTCCTCCACTGCTCTCCAACGGTCCTGGGCCTCTGTGAAAACAAGCCCCGCGCCCTATTTAAGTACTCACAGCCCTGACCCTCCTCTACTGCTCACCAACGGTCCCGGGGCTCTGCTAACCGACGGTCCTGGGCCTCTGTGAAAACAAGCCCCGCGCCCGATTTAAGTACTCACCGCCCTGACCCTCCTCGACTGCTCTCCGACGGTCCTGGGCCTCTGTCAAGATCAGAAAATGTTATTCTTCAACATAACTTGTTATATTTCTCATTTATCCTTTTTTGCAGAACATATTAATCAGGATGCTTGCCAGTAATTGGCACCATTGTTAGCAAGCGCGAGAGTAACCAGTGATACCTGGGTTACATTTGTGCTCATCTGGAAGTGAACTCTTCAATTATTTGCAGGTATTCCATCCCTTAATCTTAAATGTTGTCCCTTTCATTCTGAAATGTGTGCATCCACATTTAGCTAAATGGGAGGATTCAATGTACATGCTGTTAGGTTGTAAATTACCCAAGTGTAATATAAGGTGTTATTTCACTTTTGAGTGTGGCCTCACTCTTATTGATGGAGGTGGCCTAGGATTGGAGGGTCACTCAATTAAGAGGGGGTTCAAAGAGCCTAGCACCCAGGACATCTGGTGGACCTTGGTCGACTGAGTGCATGTATTTGGTGGATCAGTCGCCTGATCTGTACTTGTTTTTGCCGATGGTAGGAGACCACATCGGGAGGCTGAGTGTTGTGGATGGGGTTGGAGGACGTGCGTGTGAGACCCTGCCTCAATAGACAATATCAAATAGACAATAGGTGCAGGAGAACGAACCAGACTGATACCTGTGATGTGAGGACTTTCATATGAAGAAAGACTGGATAGACTCGGCTTGTACTCGCTAGAATTTAGAAGATTGAGGGGGGATCTTATAGAAACTTACAAAATTCTTAAGGGGTTGGACAGGCTAGATGCAGGGAGATTGTTCCCAATGTTGGGGAAGTCCAGGACAAGGGGTCACTGTTTAAGGATCAAGGGGAAATCCTTTAGGACCGAGATGAGAAAAACATTTTCCACACAGCGAGTGGTGAATCTGTGGAATTCGCAGCCGTAGAAGGTAGTTGAGGCCAGTTCATTGGCTATATTTAAGAGGGAGTTAGATGTGGCCCTTGTGGCTAAAGGGATCAGGGGGTATGGAGAGAAGGCAGGTACAGGATACTGAGTTGGATGATCAGCCATGCAGGCTTGAAGGGCCGAATGGCCTACTCCTGCACCTATTTTCTATGTTTCTATGTTTCGAGCCAGCACCGTCATTCAATGTGATCATTGCTGATCATCCCCAATCAGTACCCCGTTCCAGCCTTCTCCTCATATCCGCTGACTCCACTATCTTTATGGCCTCCATATGGCCTCCACCACCCTGTGAGGCAGAGAATTCCAGACACTCACAATTCGCTCTGTGTGAAAAAGTGTTTCATCATCTCCGTTCTAAATGGATTACCCCTTATTCTTAAAGTGTGGTCCCTGGTTCTGGACTCCGCCAACATCAGGAACATGTTTCCTGACTTTAACGTGTCCAAACCCTTTGTAATCTTATACTTTAAAGATTATAATATAATGTGGAACTGGATTATAATATAATCTTGTAGTTCCTCAGCCCTGTACTACTCCTTTCTATCCCCCTCCCCAAATCCCCCCTCTCCCCTGCCACCTCCCTTCTGGCCTACATCTGAGATACCTCTCACACTCTTCCACACATCAATAACTTTCAATTCCTAGGCCCCCATTCCCTCATCTTCACCATGCACCTTGTACATTAGATGGGAATGTACTAGGCGTGATTAGTAAGTTTTCAGATGATACTAAAGTGAGCAGCTTTATACACAGTGAAGGTGGTTATCAAAAATTACAGCAGGATGTTGATCAGCTGGGCAAGTGGGCTGAAGAATGGCTAATGGTGCTTAATGCAGGTAATTGTGAGGTTTGCATTGTGAATTTAACCCGAGTAGGATGAATGGTGGGGCTCTGAGAAATGTCGAGCAGGGGGCTTCTAGTACAGCTAAACGGTTCTCTGAACGTGGCATCACAGGTAGCTAAGGTGGTAAAGAAAACTTTGTTACATTGGCCGTCATCAGTCAGGGTGTTGAGTATAGAAGTTGGACATTATGATGCGATTGTGCAAGACATTAGTGAGCCTACATTTAGAGCATTGTGTTCAATTTTGGTCAGGGATACCATCAAGCTGGAAAGAGTCCAGAGGAGATTTACGAGGTTGTTGCCAGAACTTGAGGGCTTGATCTCGACGAGGGAATCTAGGGTGAGATGGAATCGAGGTATTTGGAGATTAGTTGAGTGCAGCAGTGAGAAACAATGGGTTAGACAAGCCTGTCCAATCTGTGGATTTTGGGACTGAGACCATAAGGTTGGAGTTGTGGATGGGAAATCAGCAGCGGCGATGACTCACCCAAACCTCCACCTCCCTCCCCAGGTACTTTCTCCAGGAACCAGAGGGAATGTAACACTGATCCCTATACTTGCTCACATCCATCCAGGAATCCCAAAGTGCTTCCAGGTGAGACAGGGTATCACATGCACCTCCTCTAACCTCTACTGCATTCTGTGCTCCTGGTGTGGCCTCCTTTACTTCTTTACCAAGACCAAAGATGGTTATTTACTTCTTCACCAAGACCAAGATGGTTATTCCCAGATCCCTCTGTTCAACTGTATTCTTCAATTCCCTACCATTTACAATGTACATCCTATTTTGATTTATCCTTCCAAGGTGTAGCACCTCACATTTATCAGCATTAAACTCCATCTGCCATCTTTCAGCCCATTCTTCCAAATGGACTAAATCACTCTGTAGACTTTGGAAATCCTCTTCATTATCCACAACACCCCCTATCTTGGTATCATCTGCATACTTACTAATCCAATTTACCACACCTTCATCCAGATCATTGTTGTACATGACAAACAACAAAGGACCCAACACAGATCCCCGAGGCACCCCACTAGTCACCTGCCTCCAACCCGACAAACAGCCATCCACCATTACCCTCTGGCTTCTCCCATTTAGCCACTGTTGAATCCATCTTGCTACTCCTGCATTTATACCCAACAGTTGAACCTTCTTAACCAACCTTCCATGAGGAACCTTGTCAAAGGCCTTACTAAAGTCCATACAGACAACATCCACTGCTTTACCCTCGTCAATTTCCCTAGTACCTCTTCAAAAAATTCAAGAAGATTAGTCAAACATGACTTTCCAGGCACAAATCATAGAAACATAGAAACATAGAAATTAGGTGCAGGAGTAGGCCATTCGGCCCTTCGAGCCTGCACCGCCATTCAATATGATCATGGCTAATCATCCATGGCTGATCATCCAAATCCATGTTGACTGTCCCTAATCAGACCCTGTTTATCCAGATGCTTATATATATTATCTCTAAGTATCTTTTCCATTAATTTGCCCACCACTGAAGTCAGACTAACAGGTCTATAATTGCTAGGTTTACTCTTAGAACCCTTTTTAAACAATGGAACAACATGCGCAGTACGCCAATCCTCGGGGATATTCCCGTTTCTAATGACATTTGAAATATTTCTGTCATAGCCCCAGCTATTTCTACACTAAATTCCCTCAATGCCCTAGGGATATCCTGTCGGGACCTGGAGACTTATCCACTTTTATATTTTTCAAAAGTGTCAATACTTCTTTTACTTTGAAACTCATAGTATTCATAGCTACTCTACTAGTTTCCCTTACCTCACATAATTCAATAACCTTCTCCTTGGCGAATACCGAAGAAAATAAATGGTTCAATATCTCCACCATCTCTTTTGGCTCTGCAGATAGCTGTCCATATGAAATATGACATGTCCTGACATTATATGAATAATGAACCAATATGAAAGTCCTGACATTCCAGGAATCAGCCTAATTCACTTTCATATCTTCAGTATTAAAAAAGCTATATCCATTTTCATACTCTGAAATTAGCACTTTGTTCCCTATTGCTTTTTCATTGACTTACAGTGCATTCAGTAAGTATTCAGACCCTTTCACTTTTTCCACATTTTGTTATGTTACAGCCTTATTCTAAAATCAATTAGATTTTTTTTTAAATTATCAATCTACACACAAAATCCCATAATAAAAATACGAAAACAGGTGTTTAGAAATTTTTGCAAAGTAATTAAAAATAAATAACTGAAATATCACATTTACATAAGTATTCAGACCCTTTACTTAGTACTTTGTTGAGGCACCTTTGGCAGCGATTACAGCCTCAAGTCTTCTTGGGTATGACGCTACAAGCTTGGCACACCTGTATTTGGGTATTTTCTCCCATTCTTCTCTGCAGATCCTCTAAAGCTCTGTCAGGTTGGATGGGGAGCGTCGATGCACAGTTATTTTCAAGTCCCTCCAGAGATTTTCGATCGGGTTCAAGTCCAGGCTCTGGCTGGGCCACTCAATGACATTCACATACTTGTCATGACGCCTGCACTGTCTTGGCTGTGTGAATCTCCGCCCCTGTCCGAGATCCTGAACGCTCTGGAGCAGATTTTCATCAAGGATCTCTCTGTACTTTGCTCCGTTCATCTTTCCCTCGATCCTGACTAGTCTCTCAGTTCCTGCCACTGAAAAACATCCCCACAGCATGATGCTGCCACCACCATGCTTCACCCTAGGTATGGTATTGGCCAGGTGATGAGCGGTGCCTGGGTTCCTCCAGATGTTACGCTTGGCATTCAGGCCAGAGTTCAATCTTGGTTTTATCAGACCAGAGAATCTTATTTAGGTGTGTTTTGGCAAACTCCAAGCGGGCTGCCATGTTCCTTTTAATGAGGAGTGGCTTCCGTCTGGCCACTCTACCATAAAGGCCTGATTGGTGGAGTGCTGCAGATATTGTTGTCCTTCTGGACATTTCTCCCATCTCCACAGAGGAACTCTGGAGCTCTGTCAGAGTGACCATCGGGTTCTTGGTCACCTCCCTGATCAAGGCCCTTCTCCCCCGATTGCTCAGTTTGGCCGGGCGGCCAGCTCTATGAAGAGTCCTGGTGGTTCCAAAGTTCTTCCATTTAAGAATGACGGAGGCCACTGTGCTCTTCGGGACCTGCAATGCTGCAGAAATTGTTTTATACCCTTCCCCAGATCTGTGTCTCGACACAATCCTGTCTCGGTGGTCTACGGACAATTCCTTCATCTTCATGGCTTGGTTTTTGCTCTGACATGCACTGTCAACTGTGGACCTTATATAGACAGGTGTGTGCCTTTCCAAATCATGTCCAATCAATTTAATTTACCACTCAAGGTGGACTCCAATCAAGTTGTAGAAACATCTCAAGGATAATCAATGGAAACAGGATGAACCTAAGCTCAATTTTGAGTGTCATAGCAAAGGGTCTGAATACTTATGTAAATGTGATATTTCAGTTATTTCTTTTTAATTACTTTGCAAAAATTTCTAAATACCTGTTTGCGCTTTTTTACTATGGGGTATTGTGTGTGTAGATTGATGATAAACAAATGAATTTAATCTATTTTAGAATAAGGCTGCAACGTAACAGAATGTGAAAAAAGTGAAGGGGTCCGAATACTTTCTGAATGCACTGTAACTCAAAAGCTGTGATCGAGGACAGTCAAAAGCCCATAACTTTTTTTAAAATTAAGGGAATTGAATGAAATTTTCAGTTATTATAGATTGAAGCATTCTGAAACACATATGAAACAATCTTACTTGGATGACCTGAAAATAAAGCATATAATTAGTTATCAGTCTGAAGAAGGGTTTGGCCCGAAACGTTACCTATTTCCTTCACTCCATAGATGCTGCTGCACCCGCTGAGTCTCTCCAGCATTTTTGTGTACATACCATATAATTAGTTAGTTACTCAATTGTAGCTACTTACAAAATTCAAGTACTAGATCTAAACATATATCAATTTCTTAAGAAAGGGTTAACATTTTTAAATAGCCTAAGTATCCAAATAACATTCACACAAGAATTCACAATATAACATGCTTTTTAAATCTCATTGTCGTGAATTAATAGGCCATATGGAAGGAATTTAGTGTTTAATTCCCGTAAATTAATGGCCATTTTAATCATCTTGTGAGTGAGATTTTGTGGAACGCGATCGCTTGGAACGTTTGCAGTGAATTTAAACCCCATATCGGCACGAAAAACACAGCCGGTTTGTTTAATTACATAATCACATTTTCGCTGATGAAATTTTGATTAAAGTAATCCTAAGAAAGCAAGTTTATATGTAAAATAAACGACTTACCCTATGTTTTGTCCTGTACGGAAGATCCGTCCCATTGACGGCGTTAGAAGTCGCTTTTTTATTTTACTCCAGCGATTTAATTGTCCCGCGGTTTAAAAAAAAAAAAAATTCACAGAACGGCAGTCAGAACGATTATACACCATTAGGTAGTAGCCCGGGAAGATATATATCGGACAGGCAGGAGAAAACGGCATTATAACCCCGCCCACCCTCTCAAAGGGCCAAAGTCGCGCACACGGCCAGTGACAGAACTGCAGCGCCACTGAAGGTAAGTTTTGTAACATACCAACTAGGAATAATGATTCTAAATCTGCTGTGATGACATTACACAAGGCATATCATAAGAACCACATGAATCATCAGGCTGCCTTTTAAACCCATGTCCATAAAGTTTTGAGTCTAATTGTTGTAGCTGTGCTATTGTGGCTTTTTGTTAATGTTTATTCTTGAAATAAAAACATAATTCATTATGCTAAAAGAAAAAAAATCCAGAAAGAACCATGATAAAATTAAAATTCCATTGAAATGTTAATAAAATTCAGTAAAATTTATAAAAGCATTACTCCAAAATTGATTAAACTAAGGCCACAGGTATGAGCTCTGGCTAAATTATGGAAACAAATCTCATGTGCAACAGAAATTAAAAGTAAATGCAAAGGCAGTTAAGTTTGCTACAAAAGTACAGACCTAAAATGTATTAATAACATCCTTAGGAACAGAATTGCTTCTGTCAGATCCTCTTTCACTGAAGCCCTTAAATCAGACATAAGTAATAATGGTGAATTTTGATGGCAGAAAAGGATTGGTCCAAGTCAGCATGGATTTATGAAGGGGAAATCCTGCTTGACTAATCTGGAATTTTTTGAGGATGTGACAAATAAAATGGATGAAGTAGAGCCAGTGGATGTAGTGTATCTGGACTTTCAGAAAGCCTTTGATACGGCCCCACACAGGAGATTAGTGGGCAAAATTAGAGCACATGGTATTGGAGGTAGGGTATTGACATGGATAGAGAATTAGTTGGCAGACAGGAAACAAAGAGTAGGAATAAACAGGTCCGTGTCAGAATGGCAGGCAGTGGCGAGAGGAGTGCTGCAAAGCTCGGTGCTGGTACCGCAACTATTTACAATATATATTAATGATTTAGATGATGGAGTTAAAAGTAACATTAACAAATTTGTGGATGACACAAAGCTGAGTGGTAGTGTGAACTGCGAAGAGGATGCTGGGAGGTTGCAGGGTGACTTGGACAGGTTCAATGAGTGGGCAGATGCATGGCAGATGCAGTATAATGTAAATAAATGAGGTTATCCACTTTGGCGGCAAGAACGAGGAGGCAGATTATTATTTCAATGGTGTCAGATTAGTAAAAAGGGAAGCCCAACGCGACCTGGGTGTCCTTGTACACCAGTCACTGAAACTAGACATGCAGGTGTAGCAGACTGAAGAAAACTAATGACATGTTGGCCTTCATAACAAGAGGATTTGAGTATAGGAGTAAAGAGGTCCTTCTGCAGTTGTACAGGGACCTGGTGAGACCACATCTGGAGTATTGTGTGCAGTTTTAGTCTCCTAATTTGAGGAAGGACATACTTGCTATTGAGGCAGTACAGAGTAGGTTCACCACGTTAATCCCCGGGATGGTGGGGCTGTCATATAAGCAAAGATTGAAAAGACTGGGCTTGTATTCATTGGAATTTCTGATGAGAGGGATCTTATAGAAACATATAAAATTATAAAAGGACTGGACAAGCTAGATGCAGGAAAATGTTCCCAATGTTGAGGCCACAGTCTGAATAAAGTGGAGGCCATTTAAAACTGAGATGAGAAAAAAACTTTTTCACCCAGAGTTGTGAATTTGTGGTATTCTCTGCCACAGTAGGCAGTGGAGGCCAATTCATTGGATGAATTTAAAAGAGAGTTAGATAGAGCTTTTGGGGTTAGCGGAATAATGGGATATGGGGAGATGGCAGGCACGGTTTACTCATTGTGGATGATCAGCCATGATCACAATAACCATATAACCATATAATAATTACAGCACGGAAATAGGCCATCTCGGCCCTACAAGTCCGTGCCGAACAATTATTTTCCCTTAGTCCCACCTGCCTCCACTCATACCATAACCCTCCATTCCCTTCTCATCCATATGCCTATCCAATTTATTTTTAAATTATACCAACGAACCTGCCTCTACCACTTCCACTGGAAGCTCATTCCACACTCTGAGTAAAGAAGTTCCCCTCATGTTACCCCTAAACTTCTGTCCCTTCATTCTGAAGTCATGTCCTCTGGTTTGAATCTTCCCTATTCTCAAAGGGAAAAGCTTGTCCACATCAACTCTGTCTATCCCTCTCATCATTTTAAAGACCTATCAAGTCCCCCTTTAACCTTCTGCGCTCCAGAGAATAAAGACCTAACTTATTCAACCTTATTCATTCACCAACAATGAATGGCCTCCTCCTGCACCTATTTTCTATGTTTCTATGCCCCATCTACACCATTCCACTCCAAATTTTATGTACTTGCAGGGCTTTTATACAATAATATTGGTTATTAATTTATTGAATTTTTGTTTATTGCATGGTATCTATGTATATTGGGTTAATATGCCTGTAAATCTGTACTGTAAAAATATAATTGTATGTAATTGTCAGTCCATATGACATCCAAGGAAACATAGCTGAATGGATAGAAAATTGGCTTCAAGGAAAGATGGTGGAAGGTTGCTTCTCGGACTGGAGGCCTGTCACTAGTGGTGTACCTCAGGGTTCGGTGCTGGGCCCGTTACTGCTTATCATCTACATCAATGATTTGGATAAGAACATACAGGGCAAGATTAGCAAGTCTGCTGATGATACGAAAGTGGATAGTTTTGCAGATGATTGTGAAAAATTGCAGCAGGATCTGGATCGATTGGCCAGGTGGGCTTAGGACTTGTTGATGGAATTTAATACAGGTGCACAACCTTTTATCCGAAAGCCTTGGGACCAGACACTTGTCGGATTTCGGACATTTTCGGATTTCAGAATGGAAGATTTTTAGCGTAGATTAGGTAGGTAGCGCGGGCGGCTTGAAAAGTCTGGAGCAGCTGCCTCCTCCCCGGAGACCGGGAGAATCATTGCATAAATGTTAGTCAGTTAGTTTGGAGGGATTTTATGTGGTGGTGGTGGTGTAGGGGTGAAGGGGGAAACTTTAATTCTTAGTCCCCTACCTGGTCGGCGACTCCCAACCTCGCGGAGCTGGGGGCTCCGTCCGGCCGCGGGCGGCGCCGGTTGTAGCTCCGACCCCGGCAACTCTACCCCTGGCTGCGAGGCGCTCCAAATCCAGTGCAACCCGCGGCCGGACGTCCCAGCTCCGAGAATGTCGGGAGTCGGCGGCGTCGCAGCGCTGGGATACCAGCGGGGAGCGGGCAATGCCTTACCGGGTCGCCGTGCGGCAAGCTCCGGAGCGCTGTGGCCGCCTTCTTCCAACATTCGCGGAGCGTCGCTGGATTTGGAGCCGCGGAGCTGGGGGCTCCATCCGGCCGCGGGCGGCGCCGGTTGGAGCTCCGACCCCGGCAACTCTACCCCTGGCTGCGCGGCTCCAAATCCAGCGACGCTCCGCGATGTTGTGTGTCGGCGGCCACAGCGCTCCGGAGCTTGCCGCACGGCGACCCGGTAAGGCATTGCCCGCACCCCGCTGGTATCCCAGCGCTGCGACGCCGCCGACTCCCGACATTCGCGGAGCTGGGGCGTCCGGCCGCGGGCCGCGCTGGATTTGGAGCGCCTCGCAGCCAGGGGTAGAGTTGCCGGGTCGGAGCTACAACCGGCACCGCCCGCGGCCCCACCGGCCACAGCGCTGCGGAGCTTACTGCACAGCGACCCGGTAAGGCATTGACCGCTCCCCGCCTCTCCGACCAGGTAGGGGACTAAGAATTAAAGTTTACCCCTTCACCCCCCTTCACATAAAAGCCCTCCAAACTAACTGACTAACATTTAAGCAATGATTTACAGATGTTTAAGCGTCTCCCGGTCTCCAGGGAGGAGGCAGCCGCTACAGTAGTACAGACCTGGGTTGACCGTGGGTCGTTTTGGGTCAGGTTTGGCGCCAAACGCGAGCTTTGGTGCGCAGACGACATCTGGAAAAAATGGCCGGTTTTCGGAGCTTTTCGGTTTCTGGAACACCGGATAAAAGGTTGTGCACCTGTACAGAGAAATGTGAGATGTTGAAATTTGGGAAGTCTAACATGGGCAAGACCTACACAGTGAATAGTAGGCCACTGGGTAGTGTTGTAGAGCAGAGGGATCTATGAAGATAGGAACATAGTTCATTGAAAGAGGCATCACTGGTAGATATGGTGGTCAAAAAAGGCTTTTGGCACATTGGCCTTTATCAGTCAGAGTATTGAATTATAGAAATTGGGCGATCATGTTGCAGTTTTATAAGACATTGGTGAGGCCATATTTAGAGTTTTGTGTTCAATTTTAGTCACTATGTTATAGGAAACATGTCGTCAAGCTGGAAAGGGCATGGATAATATTTATGAGGATGTTTAAGAAGGAACTGCAGTTACTGGAAAATCGAAGGTAGACGAAAATGCTGGAGAAACTCAGCAGGTGAGGCAGCACTTATGGAGCGAAGAAAATAGGCAACGTTTTAGGCCAAAACCCTTCGTCTGTGTCTGAAGAAGGGTTTTGGCCCAAAACGTTGCCTATTTCCTTCGCTCCATAGATGCTGCCTCACCCGCTGAGTTTGTCCAGTATTTTTGTCTACTTTACGAGGATGTTGCCAGGTCTAGAGTGTCTGAAGTATAGGGAGAGGTTGTGTAGGCTAGGACTCTATTCCTTGGAGCACAGGAGGATGAGGGGTGATGAGTAAAATCATGAGAGGAATAGATCGGATAGATGCACAGTCTCTTGTTCATTCCACCTATTATTGTGGATAATTGACCTAAACGTCGCGTGTGGGAGAGATGCCTGCTGTGTCTTTAAAAACAGATTATTTTGTGATCGAAATTCAATTGCAGGTACATAGCTCCTTGAAAGTGGTGTCCCAGGTAGACAAGGTGGTCAAGAAGGCTTTTGGTACATTGTCCTTCATCAGTCAGAGCATTGAGTATTGTGTTCCGTTTTGGTCACCGTATTATAGGAAAGATGTTGACAATCTGGAAAGGATGGGCAAGGTGGGCCGAACGGCCTCTTTCCATGTTTTGTGAAAAAAACATTGAATAAAATGAAGAAATTGAAGAATACAGAATAATTGAAATAAGAAAAAACATTGAATAAAATGAAGAAATTGGATGTTATTTGCATCTTGTTCACCACGGACATTGTGGGCTGAAGGGCCCATTCCTGTGCTGGACTGTTCTATGCTCTATTCTATTCCATAACAAAGGCTATATTCTACAACAATATGCTATATTCTCTTCTAGAATAACTATGATATTTATATTCTTATATATGTCATAAGTGATCAGAATAGAATTAGGCCATTCGGCCCATCATGCTACTCCACCATTCAATCGTGGCTGATCTCTCTCCCTGCTAGCCCTATTCTCCTGCCTTCTCCCCATAACCCCTGACCCCCGTACTAAACAAGAATCTATCTTCACCTTAAAAATACCCACTTACTTGGCCTCCACCAACCTTCTTTGGCAATCTTCTTCTTCTCATAAATACCACAGATTCACCACAATCTGACGAAAGAAATGCCACCTCATCTCTTTCCTTAAAGAACGTCCTTTAATTCTGAGGCTTTCGACAATAGACAATAGGTGGAGGAGTAGGCCATTCGGCCCTATGAGCCAGCACCGTCATTCAACGTGATCATGGCTGATCATCCACACTCAGTACCCGTTCCTGCATTCTCTTCATATCCCTTAACTCTGCTATCCTGAAGAGTTCTATCTAAATCTCTCTTGAAAGCATCCAGAGAACCGGCCCCTACCGCCCTCTGAGGCAGATAACTCCACACACTCACAACTCTCTGTGTGAAAAAGTGTTTCCTCATCTACGTTCTAAATGGCTTACACCTTATTCTTAAACTATGGCCCCTGGTCTGGACTTCCCCAACATAGGGAAGATGTTTGCTGCCTCAAGCGTGTCCAAACCGTTAATAATCTTGTATGTTTCAGTAAGATGCCCTCTCATCCTTCTAAATTCCAGCGTATACAAGCCCAGCCGCTACATTCTATCAACATACGACGGTCCTGCCATCTAGGGAATTAACCTCGCGAACCTACGCTGCACTCCCTCAATAGCAAGAATGTCCTTCCTCAAGTTTGGAGACCAAAACTGCAGTGTGAGAGAGACAGAGACAGACAGAGACAGACAGAGAGATACAGAGAGAGACAGAGAGACAGAGGGACAGAGAGAGGGAGTGAGGCATAGAGAGAGAGAGAAACAGAGAGAGACAGTGAGTGACAGAGAGAGGCAGAGAGTGAAAGACAGAGAGAGAGAGAGAGCGACAGAGGGAGAGAGAGAGAGAGGGAGAGAGAGACGGGGATAGAGAGAGAGAGAGAGAGAGACTGAGGGAGAGACAGAGAGAGAGACAGAGAGGGGAAGATGGAGAGAGAGAGAGACAGAGAGAGACACAGAGAGAGAGGGAGAGAGAGAGAGGAGAGAGACAGAGAGAGAGAGTGACTCAGCGGGTCAGGCAGCATCTGTGGAGAAGATAGACACAAAGTGCTGGAGTAATTCAGCAGGTCAGACAGCAACTGTGGAGAGAATGAATGGGTGACATTTTGGGTCGAGACCCTTCTTTGGTTTAGTTTAGTTTAGAGATGAAGCGTGGAAACAGGTCTTTCAGTCAACGGAGTCCGCGCCGACCAGCGTTCACCCCGTACACTAGCACTATCCTATGCACATTATGGACAATTTAACAATTTAACAGCTCTCAGGGGTTGCAGCAGCTCTGGCGGACCCATGCTGGCAAGCAACTGCTCCCACTGTGACAAGAGAGCATGGGGGATGCAGGAGCACCAGCGGCTACACACCGGAGAGAGACCCTTTGTGTGCGCTGAGTGTGGCAAGGGTTTCATCCACATGTCCAGCCTGTGGCAGCACCGGCAAACCCACAGTGGTGAGCGTCTCTTACCCTGCCTGTTCTGTGGTAAGGGCTTCACCCACCTTCACGACCTGCTGGAGCACCGTCGAGTTCACACCGGCCAGCGCCCATTCACCTGCCCGCTCTGTGGCAAGGCCTTTGCCTGCTCCTCCAGTCTGCTGGCACACCGCCACGTGGATAAGCGCTGTTTAGGCAAACACAAAATGGTGGAAAGAATGGGTAATAACCATATAACAATTACAGCACGGAAACAGGCCATCTCGGCCCTACAAGTCCATGCCGAACAATTATTTTCCCTTAGTCCCACCTGCCTGCACTCATACCATAACCCTCCATTCCCTTCTCATCCATATGCCTATCCAATTTATTTTTAAATGATACCAATGAACCTGCCTACACCACTTCCAATGGAAGCACATTCCACACCGCTACCACTCTCTAAGTTAGGAAGTTCCCCCTCATGTTACTCCTAAACTTCTGTCCCTTAATTCTGAAGTCATGTCCTCTTGTTTGAATCTTCCCTATTCTCAAAGTAATGTTTCGGGTCGTTTCTTCAGTCACCCATTCCTTCTCTCCAGAGATGCTGCCTGTCCCTCTGAGTTACTCCAGCACTTTGTGTCCCTTTTTGTAAACTAGCACCTGCAGTTCCTTGTTCTTAAACCATTCTGGTTAACCATCTCTGCACCTTCTCCAAAGCCCAGCTGCAACATTCTCTCAACATATGACAGTCCCGCCATCCCGGGAATTAACATTGTAAACCTACGCTGGGCACCCTCAATAGCAAGAATGTCCTTCCTCAAATTAGGAGACCAAAACTGCACACAATACTCCAAGTGTAGTCTCACTAGTGCTTTGTACAACAGTTCCTCTTGTTATAAAGGCCAACATGTCATTTGCTTTCTTCACTGTCTGCTGTACTATTTGGCGGTCTCTGTGTCCTCCTACAACATTCTCTGGGGCTCTGCTGCCATCTACAGTGTAAGTCTCGCTGCTGCTGCACTGATTTAACTTCCCACTTTGCACCTGTCGAAGTTAATTTCAATCTGCCATTATTCCTTGGCCCACATTTCCAGTTGATCTAGACCCTGCTGCAATTTCAGAGAGTAAGTCAGTCGCTTGATTTTAAAGTCCAGTACATCACCAATTTTGCTGCTCGTGCTGCTGTCTACAAACTTACTGAGAGAGGGGGGGGGGGGGGGGGGGGGGGAAGAAAATTGTATGAGGGCACAATTCTCTGAAAGTGATATACACACACAGATAGACAGAAGCAGCAGCAGCAGCAGGTCAAGTTCGCCTGCCTTCATCAGCAGTCAGACCATTGAGTACACAAGTTAGTTGGGATATCATGTTAGAGAGAGCTGTACGGAAGATGTCAGTGCATGTGCATGTAGGGCAATATTTGGGGAGTGTGATGTGATATTCTGGTTCCCATAACTACATATGTGATATTCTGGATTCCATAACATACAGTGTGAGAAGCAGTGAGTGGTGAAAAGATCCATTTATTAGTGCTATAGTGAGTGGGCGCTTCTGCGAGCAGTGCTTCCCAAATTTCTGGGAATTTGATGGTATTTCCCACAAAGATCCTATAGCGGAGCAAGATAGACCACTCCTGCTAAATGCAATGGGCTGACGTGTAGTACACAACGGAATGGAACATGGGCTTTTTTTTCATACATTTCCGTAACCGGACCTGACCCGACCCGACTCGCAGCGTAATCAACGTTGCGGCGGAACAGTTTGTGTTAATAAATTAAAATTCTGAAAATGAGGAGAAAATTTTTACCAAATTATTTTTATTTTTACGAGGATGTTTCCATAACCGGCTTCCGTCTCCACACTTTCATCCTATGGGATCTTTGGTGTGTAGACGGAAGCCGGTTACGGAAATGGGGCTGAAAATTACCCATGAATCTGCCCATGACCGTACGATGTATTCTTCATCGAGTGATCTATCTTTGATAAATTTCCGGGAATTTGATGGTATTTCCAGGCCTGGTAAGCTTTCCCCAACGGCACACATGGATACCAGGCCCACTGTGCACACGTGGATACCGGGCCCACTGCACACGTGCGGATACCGGGCCCACTGCACACACACGGATACCGGGCCCACTGCACACACGTGGATACCGGGCCCACTGCACACACACGGATACCGGGCCCACTGCACACACGTGGATACCGGGCCCACTGCACACACGCGGATACCGGGCCCACTGCACACACGTGGATACCGGGCCCACTGCACACACGTGGATACCAGGCCCACTGCACACACGTGGATACCGGGCCCACTGCACACACGTGGATACCGGGTCCACTGCACACACGTGGATACCGGGCCCACTGCACACGCGTGGGAAGACGGAGTCCCTTCCGCTCACCGGTGCCATTTTCAATTGTGACGCGGCTGACGGGCCTCCCCCAACAGCGCAGGTGCGGATGGTCGTAAATATACTTACTTAGTGTTCCCAAATCATCCCGCGGGCCGGATTGGTTCCCTGTGTGGATGATCAGCCAGGATCACATTGAATGGCAGTACTGACTCGAAGGGCCAAATGTCCTCTTCCTGCACCTATTGTTTATTTGCATCTCCCTGTGCGTGCGCAGTGGGCCCCGTATCCACGCGTGCACAGTTGGAGAAGGCTTACCCGGTATCCGGGCCGGGAAATCTCCCCGAAATTATTTAATTTCCCAAAAATTACCCAAAGACACCCAGAATTTCCCGAATTTCGGGTAATTTCCTTCAAAGTGGAAACGCAGTCTGTGTGTGTGTGTGAGTGAGAGCGGCCATTGTGATGTGACGCGGGCTTTGTCTGGACCAATCGCTGACTTGTGTCGCTGACTGACAAGTGGCCGGACCAATCGCGGCCCCGGAAATCACCAGAAGTCGCTCCCCTGACTCGCAGCGGAAGTGCGCCTCTGACCAATCAGGGAATCTGACCAACCACAATCCGGCTCGCCTCCAGATCAACATCCAATCACAGCGCTCTGTATCTCCAAACTAAACCGGAACTGGGGGTTGATACTGGCACATGCAACTGGGTCCTGAACTTTCTATCGCAACGGCAGCAGACAGTCAGGGTGGGCAGTAGGACATCAAAAACCATAGCCGTGAGCACTGGCTCACCCCAAGGCTGTGTCCTAAGCCCCCTGCTGTTTAGTCTGCTGACACACGACTGTACTGCTAGACGCAACAACAACTTCATCAACAAGTTCGCTGATGACACGACAGTGGTGGGTCTCATCTGTGACAATGATGAGTCGGCGTACAGGATGGAGGTGGAGCTGCTCACGGGTTGGTGCAAATCGCACAACCTCATTCTCAACGTGGGAAAAACTAAGGAGATGGTGGTTGACTTCAGGAGGGCGGGAAAACAACACCATACACCTCTGCACATCGATGGAGCCGATGTGGAAACGGTCAGCAGCGTGAAGTTCCTAGGACTACACTTGTCAGATGACCTGACGTCCACGACCAACACCACAGCACTGGTCAAGAGAGCCCAGCAGCGACTACACCCTCTCCGAAGACTACGTAAAGCAGGTCTCCCCACTACACACCTACGGACATTTTATAGGGGGCCAATCGAGAGCACATTGACCTACGGCATCACTTCCTGGTTCGGGAGCTGCAAGGTGTACAAACGGCACCAACTAGACAGGATTGGGAAGACCGCCAGCAGGATTATTGGTGCTCCACTCCCTTTCCTGCTGGACATATACAGGAAGAGATGTATCAGCAGAGCCATCTCCATCATCAAAGACCCCTACCACCCATCGCATCACATATTCTCCATCCTGCCATCTGGGAAGAGGTACAGGAGCTTCAGATTCAGATTCAGATTCAGATTCAATTTTAATTGTCATTGTCAGTGTACAGTACAGAGACAACGAAATTCATTTAACATCTCCCTGGAAGAGCGACATAGCAAATTATTTGAATAAATAATAATAAGTGTCCGGGGGGGGTGGTGATTGGCAGTCACCGAGGTACGTTTGTGAGTAGAGTGACAGCCGCCGGGAAGAAGCTGTTTCTGGACCTGCTGGTTCGGCAACGGAGAGACCTGGAGCGCCTCCCGGATGGTAGGAGGGTAAACAGTCCATGGTTGGGGTGAGAGCAGTCCTTGGCGATGCTGAGCCCCCTCCGCAGACAACGCTTGCTTTGGACAGACTCAATGGAGGGGAGCGAGGAACCGGTGATGCGTTGGGCAATTTTCACCACCCTCTGCAATGCCTACCGGTCGGAGACAGAGCAGTTGCCATACCATACTGTGATGCAGTTGGTAAGGATGCTCTCGATGGTGCAGCGGTAGAAGTTCACCAGGATCTGAGGAGACAGATGGACCTTCTTCAGTCTCCTCAGGAAGAAGAGACGCTGGTGAGCCTTCTTGATCAGAGTAGAGGTATTGTGGGTCCAAGAGAGGTCATCGGAGATGTTGACTCCCAGGAACCTGAAGCTAGAAACACGTTCCACCTCCATCCCGTTAATGTGGATGGGGGTGTGCGTGCCGCCTCTGGACTTCCTGAAGTCTACAATGAGCTCCTTGGTCTTCTTGGAGTTAAGGGCCAGGTTGTTGTCAGCGCACCATGCTGCTAAGTGCTGGACCTCCTCCCTGTAGGCCAACTCATCATTGTTGCTGATGAGGCCAATCACCGTTGTATCATCTGCATACTTGATGATGGTGTTAGTAGCATGTACAGGTGTGCAGTTATAGGTGAAGAGGGAGTAGAGGAGGGGGCTCAGCACACAGCCCTGTGGAACGCCAGTGTTCAGGGTGAGGGTTGAAGAGGTGTGCTTGTCTAACCTCACAGACTGGGGTATCTTGGTTAGACAGTCCAGTATCCAGTTGCAGAGGGAGGGGTCGATGCCCAGGTTACCGAGTTTGGTGATCAGTTTTGATGGTATAATTGTGTTGAATGCTGAGCTGTAATCGATGAACAGCATTCTTACAGAAGTGTCTCTGTTGTCGAGGTGGGAGAGGGCGGAGTGAAGTGCCGTTGAGATGGCATCCTCCGTACTCCTGTTCTTGCAGTAGGCAAACTGATAGGGATCCAGTGTGGGGGGTAGGCAGCTTTTGAGGTGTGCCAGGACCAGCCTCTCGAAGCACTTGGTGATGATGGGGGTAAGTGCAACTAGGCGGAAGTCGTTGAGGCTTGCCACAGTGGAATGTTTTGGCACTGGCACGATGGAGGTGGTTTTAAGGCAAGTGGGGACAACTGCTTGGGCAAGTGACAGGTTGAAGATGTCAGTCCAGACGTCTGTCAGCTGTGCAGCACAGGTCCTGAGCACGCGCCCGGGGATGCCGTCAGGGCCAGCAGCTTTACGTGCATTAGTCCTACTCAGTGCCACGTATACGTCGTAGGGGGTGAGTGTGAGGGGTTGGTGATCGGCAGGTAGCACAGTCTTGATGGCTGTCTGTAGATTGTCCCTGTCGAAGCGGCCAGGGAAGTGATAGCTGCAAAACCAGCAGGATGCTCCTCAGCTTCTTCCCGCAGGCTATACGGACTTTGCCCCCTGCCAAAGTATTGCGCACCAACCAGCAACCTGGACACACTGCAGCAGAGCCACTGTTGTGCCGCTGCCGATCGGAACGCCTGTTGAATGTTTAGTAGAGTGTTAAATTTGTTCATGATATATGTATTTTTATTTCTATTTATTTTTAATGCACACTGAATGGACACTGGTTGAGCAACGTTTTTTTGTTTCCTCTGGGTATGTGAATACTCAGGAAATTACAATAAAGATATACAATACAATACAATATTAAAACATGAGCCCAGACTAAATGTTTTCTTGTAAATTCACAGTATATTTATTGATAGCCAACTCATGTGGTTCAGCATCAATATGGTGCAACTTCTCACCGTGTAGATATCACACAAACAAATTCGCACAAACTCATCTAGAACATGGAGAATAATTATTTTGCTTCATGCGTTTTTTTAGCCGTGTGGTGCGGTATTGACCCGCAAGAGAGATCCAGAGAGGAGAGAGCTAGAAACAGTGGAAATTGGTGCAGAAGTAGGCCATTCAGCCCCTCGAGCCAC
Source organism: Leucoraja erinaceus (assembly GCF_028641065.1). Classification (NCBI taxonomy): domain Eukaryota; kingdom Metazoa; phylum Chordata; class Chondrichthyes; order Rajiformes; family Rajidae; genus Leucoraja; species Leucoraja erinaceus. The sequence goes on along the minus strand of NW_026575308.1, from coordinate 155,893 downwards.
CTCTCTCTCACCCTCTCTCTCTGTCCACCTCCCTCTCTCTCTTCCCCCCCCCCCCCTCTGTTACTGTGTGACCCCTTCTCTCTGTCTCCCCCACTCTCTCCATTACCTCTCTCTCTCTCCTCTCTCTATCTCCTCCCTACATCCGTTCGAAAGAGGGGAAGTTTGAACAAGCTCGGAGCCGCAGAGCGAATCACGGATATGAGAGCTGAACGGTTCCCAGCGTCTGCTGAGACCCACAATAAAAAACTCAGTTGCTGCACACCCCACCTCGATCCGTCTCATTTACTCCCCTATCCGTGCAGTATCTCTAAACTAGTGTGTGAACGGACGATCGCTGGTCAGTGGGCCGAAGGGCCTGATTCTGCGCTTTATCTCTAAAACTAAACCTGTCTGTCTCTACCCCTGAGCTGTTGGCGGGAGCAGGGAACCGCAAACTCTCTCCTTGTGAAAGGATAGACAAGACTAAGCAGTGGGATTTTACAGTTCAATGGAAACCATTTTATCTCTCACACACACGCTCCCTCTCTCTCATGCACACACTCTCTTTGTCTCACACACACGCTCCCTCTCTCACACACACTCTCTTTGTCTCACACACACACTCTCTTTCATTGAGACACACGCTCCCTCTCTCTCATGCACTCTTTTTGTCTCACACGCACTCCCCTCTCTCATGCACACTTCCTCTCTCTCTCTCATGCACACACTCTCTCATGCACACACTCCCTCTCTCATGCACACTCCCTCTCTCTCTCTCTCTCTCTCTCTCTCTCTCATGCACACAATCCCTCGCTCTCATGCACTCTCTCTCTCACACTCTTTCTCACACTCCCTCTCTCTCACTCACACATACTCTCTGTCTCACACACTCCCTCTCTCTCTCTCTCACACATACTCTCTCTGTCTCACACTCTCTCTCACACACACTCCCTCTCTCATGCACACTCCCTCTCTCTCTCATGCAACACTCTCTTTTTGTCTCATACACTCCCTCTCTCATGCACACACTCCCTCTCTCTCTCATGCACACTCTGTCTCACACACCCCCCGCTCTCTCTCTCATGCATACACTCCCTCTCTCTCTCTCATGCACTCTCTCTCACACTCTTTCTCACACACTCCCACTCTCTCTCACACATACTCTCTCTCTCTCACACATACTCTCTCTCTCTCACACATTCCCTCTCTCTCATGCACACTCTCTGTCTCACACTCTCTCACACACACTCCCTCTCTCATGCACTCCCCCCCTCTCTCTCTCTCTCTCTCTCTCTCTCTCTCTCTCTCTCTCATGCACACACTCCCTCTCTCATGCACACTCCCTCTCTCTCTCTGCACACACCCCCTCTCTCTCTCTCATGCACACACACTCCCTCTCCTCCCCCCTCTCCATTCCCCCCTCCCCCTTCTCTCTTGCCCTTTCTCTCTCCCCGTCTTTGCGGGAAAAGAAATAGAGAAGGAGAGAGAGAGAAGGGAAGGAGAAGAGGAAGCCAGAGAAGGGGAGAGAGAGAAAGAGAAAGAAAGAGGGAGCGAGACAGAGAAAAAAAAATGAAGGTTGCCGGTAGCCAAGATGGCCGTCCTGAGCTTCACTCCCATTGACTTCAATGGAAGACTGCCAGTCGCTAAGATGGCCGCCCGGGGCTTCACTCCCAATGGACTGCAACAGCAGACTGCCAGTAGACAAGATGGCTGCCTGCAGCTGCACAGGGAAATGCCAGCTTCCAAAATAGCCGCCCCCAGCTTCACTCTCATTCTCATTGACTTCTCTGGCTGGCTGCCAGTAGCTAAGATGGCGGGGGCGACGGGTGTGGAGAGTGAGAGAGAGAGGGGGGAGGGAGGAAGGTGACTATTTGGGGAAATGAGAGGAGAATAGACAGTGAAAGTGGGAGAGAGAGAGAGAGGGAAGTGGTAGAGAGGGAGGGGGGGTGCATGCGCGCGTCTGAGGATTATTGCTTCCTCACCAACCCCTCTCCCTCCTCCTCCTCCCCTCCCCTCGTTCCCTCCCACCCTCTCTCCCTCTCCCCATCTCTCTCTCCATCTCTCTCTCGCTCCTCTTTTCCCGGTGGCCATTTTGTTGTCAACCTCCATAGTTGGCCAATCTTCAATACCTGCTTAATCTCACCCCTGGAGCGCTGCTGACCCCGGGTTCTTCCCCGGGAGAGCGCCCCGTTGGGAGGGAGGGAGGGATTGCGAGGAAGGGAGGGGCACGGAGGCAGATATGCTGAATAAGCCACTTACTCTGATGGTGGCCATTTTGTTGTCAACCTCCATAGTTGGCCAATCTTCCATCCCTCCTTAATCTCACCCCTGGAGCCCTGCTGACCCCGGGTTCTTCCCCGGGAGAGCGCCCCGTTGGGAGGGAAGGAGGGATTGAGAGGAAAGGAGGGCACAGAGGCGGAAATGATGAATGAATTAATAAGTTTATTGGCCAAGTATTCTCATACAAGGAATTTGCCTTGGTGCTCCGCCCGCAAGTGACAACATGACATACAGTGACAGTTCGGAATGACATATAAAACATTAAACATTAATAATAACACATTAGCGATTAAATATGTGAATTAAATAAAATACCAGAGCAAAAGGAGGCGACAGATTTTTGATTACTACTCGTGGAAAAATAGCTGTTTTTATGTCTGGCTGTGGCGGCCATGACAGTCCGGAGTCGCCTTCCAGAGGGAAGTGATTCAAAGAGAAGACACTTAACCTAACGGTGGCCATTTTGTTGTCGACCTCCGTTGTTGGCCAATCTTCAGTCCCTCCTTAATCTCACCCTGGAGCCGTTTAAATCTCATCTCCTCCATTCTATCCTTTTCTCTCTCTCTCCCCCCGTCTCTCTTCTCTTTTCCTTCTCTCTAACTACGTCTCTATCCCCCCCGCTCCCCCTTTCCCTCTCCCCTCTCTTTTTCCCCCCTCTCTCTTTATAAACTAAAGTCAGCTAAACTATAATAAACTAAACAAGAAACTAAATCAAACTCTTTCTCCCCCCACTCCCTCCCTGTCTCTCTCTCTCTCTGTCTCTCTCTCCTCTCTCTCTCCCCCCCTCTCTCTCTCTCTTCTCTCTCTCGCCCCCCTCTCTTTCACTTCTCATTAACAGACATTTACATTAACAGACACATGAGAAGGTTTTCCACAATGTTTTAAAGTCACGTTTATCGCTAGAGTTCGAACGACTGAATCTTCACACGTGTACACTTGTTCCACTCTGTTGACATTTCCTAAATCAAAATAGAGCATTTGAGTTGAGTGTAGTTTATTGTCCCGTGTAGCGAGGTACAGTGAAAAGCTTTCTTGTTGCGGGATCTCCAGTCAGCGGTAAGACTGACTCCGCTATCTTTAAGAGCCGTATTGAGCTCTCTCTTAAAAGCATCCAGAGAACCGGCCTCCACTGAGGCAGAGAATTCCACAGACTCACAACTCTCTGTGAGCTCCCTCAATAGCAAGAATGTCCTTCCTCAAATTTGGAGACCAAAACGGCACACAATACTCCAGGTGTGGTCTCACTAGGGCTCTGTACAACTGCAGAAGGACCTCTTTGCTCCTGAACTCAACTCCTCTTGTTATGAAGGCCAACATGCCATTCGATTTCTTCACTGCCTGCTGTACCTGCATGCTTACTTTCATTGACTGATGAACAAGGACCCCCAGGTCCTGTTGCACTTCCACCTTTCCCAACTTGACGCTATTTAGATAGTAATCATATTTAGTATTTTGTTGCATATCCTTTGCATGCAATGACTGCATTGTCATTGAAAGAATATAAAGGAGGATTGTAAAAGCTTCTTTAAGTATGTGAAGAGAAACTAATTAGTTAAGACCAAAGTTGGACCCTTGAAGACCGAAAAATGGGAATTTATTATGGGGAACAAGGAAATGGCAGATGAGTTGAACAGGTACTTTGGATCTATCTTCACTTAGGAGGACACAAACAATCTTCCTGATATACTAGTGGCCAGAGGATCTGGGGTCGCGGGGAACTGAAGGAAATCCACATTAGGCAGGAAATGGTGTTGGGTAAACTGATGGGACTGAAGTATGATAAATCCCCAGGGCCTGATGGTCTGCATCCTAGGGTACTTAAGGAAGTGGCTCTAGAATGTGTGGATGCATTGGAGATAATTTTCCAATGTTCTATAGACTCAGGATCAGTTCCTGCAGATTAGAGGGTAGCTAATGTTTTCCCACTTTTTAAGAAAGGCGGGAGAGAGAAAACAGGGAATTATATACCAGTTAGCATGACATCGGTGGTGGGGATGATGCTGGAGTCAATTATAAAAGATGAGATAGCCGCACATTAGGATAGCAGTAACAGGATCGGTCCGAGTCAGCATGGATTTACGAAGGGGAAATCATGCTTGACTAATCTTCTAGAATTTTTTGAAGATGTAACTAGGAAAATGGACAAGGGAGAGCCAGTGGATGTAGTGTACCTGGACTTTCAGAAAGCATTTGATAAAGTCCCACATAGGAGATTAGTGGGCAAAATTAGGACACATGGTATTGGGGGTACTCACATGGTTAGAAAATTGGTTGGCAGACAGCAAACAAAGCGTAGGGATTAACGGGTCCCTTTCAGAATGGCAGGCAGTGACTAGAGAGGTACCGCAAGGCTCGGTGCTGGGACCACTGCTATTTACAATATACATCAATGATTTGGATGAAGGGATTCAAAGTAACATTAGCAAATTTGCAGAAGACACAAAGCTGGGAGGCAGTGTGAACTGTGAGGAGGATGCTATGAGAATGCAGGGTGAATTGGACAGATTGGGGGAGTGGGGAGATGCATGGCAGATGAAGTTTAATGTGGATACATGTGAGGTTATCCACTTTGATGGCAAAAACAGGAAGGACGATTGCTATCTAAATGGGGAAAGAGGAAGTTGGGGAAAGGGGAAGTACAGTGGAATTTGGGGGGTCCTTGGTCATCAGTCTATGAAAGTAAGCAACACTTAGAGGGAGTGCAACCGCAAGAAATGCAACACCTGTTCCTTCACCTCCCTTCTCGACTCCATTCAAGGACCCAAGCAGTCGTTCCAGGTACGACAAAGGTTCACCTGTATCTCCTCCAACCTCATCTACTGCATCCGCTGCTCTAGATGTCAGCTGATTTACATCGGGGAGACTATGCGGAGGTCGTGCGATCGTTTCGCCGAACACCTCCGCTCAGTCCGCAATATATATACCTGAACTCCCGGTGGCTTAGCACTTCAACTCCCCCTCCCATTCCCAATCCGACCTCTCTGTCCTGGGTCCCCTCCATTGTCAGAGTGAGCAACACCGGAAATTGCAGGAACAGCACCTCATATTCCGCCTGGGTTGCTTGTGTCCGGTTGGCATGAATATTGAATTCTCCCACTTTTTTGCTAGCCCTTGCTTTCTCCTCCCCTTCCTTAACCCTCGAGCTGTCTCCTCCCATCCCCCCGCCCTCGGGCTCCTCCTCCTCCCTTTTTCCATCCTTCTCCCCCCCACCCCCCATCAGTCTGAAGAAGGGTTTCGGCCCAAAATGTCGCCTATTTCCTTCGCTCCATAGATGTTGCTGCACCCGCTGAGTTTCTCCAGCATTTTTGTGTACCTTCGATCTTCCAGCATCTGCAGTTCCTTCTTGAACACTATGAAAGTAAGCATGCAGGTACAGCAGGCAGTGAAGAAAGGGAATGACATCTTGGCCTTTATAACAAGAGTAGTCGAGTATAGGAGCAAAGAGGTCTTTCTGCAGTTGTACAGAGCCCTCGTGAGACCACACCTGGAGTATTGTGTGCAGTTTTGGCCTGTTGGCCTTCATAACAAGAGGAGTTGAGTATAGGAGCAAAGAGGTCCTTCTGCAGCTGTACAGAGCCCTAGTGAGACCACACCCTGGAGTATTGTGTGCAGTTTTGGTCCTGTATTTTGAGGA
>NW_026575308.1:130000-142500 GCF_028641065.1 Leucoraja erinaceus | reverse complement strand
TAGGTATACATATAGGAAAGAAATGAAAGGTTATGGTCTGAGTGCAGGTAGATGGGACTAGGGGAGAATAAGTGTTCAGCACGGACTTGAAGGGCCGAGATGGCCTGTTTCCATGCTGTAATTGTTATATGGTTATAGGGTTGTTATATGTGGAGAAGATAGACATAAAATGCTGGAGTAACTCAGCAGGACAGGCAGCATCTGTGGAGAAATGGAATGGATGACATTTCTGGTCGAGACCCTTCTTTGGTTTAGTTTAGTTTAGAGATGCAGCGCGGAAACAGGACTTTCGGCCCACGGAGTCCGCGCCGACCATCGATCACCCCGTACACTAGCACTGTCCTACGCACATTAGGGACAATTTAACAATTTTGTGGAGGCTGATTAATCTACAACCCTGAATGTCTTTGAAATGTTGGAGGAATTCGGAGCACCTGGAGTAAAAATCCATGCAGGTCAAGGGGAGAACGTGTAAACTCCACACGGACAGCACCCATAGTCAGGATCGAGCCCGGGTCTCTGGCGGTGAGGCAACAACTGTACCGCTGCGCCACTGTGCCGCGCAGAATTATATAACAGTTTCCTCCGCCATAAACGCACCCAATATGTGCTAGTAATGTCCTGTTTGCCAGCTTGTTGACCCTCTGTGTTCCCCTCCTGCAGGGTTTAGGAGCCGTTGCTGTGGACGGAGAGACGGGGACGTGAGCGGCCATTGAGGGCGGCCAGGGTGCCGGTGAGCCCCCCCCCCCCCCCCCATCTGCTCGGTGTGCGGGCTGAGCTTCGAGGGGCTGAGCTTCGATGGAGGACCACATGACGGGGCACAACAAGGAGAAGCGTTATGAGTGCGATGTGTGTGGCAAGGCCTGGCAGTGCCCGAGCGAGCTGGAGATCCACCGGCGGGTTCACACGGGAGAACGCCCCTTCGACTGCTCGGAATGCGGAAAGAGGTTCACCACCTACAACCACCTGCGGCAGCACCACCACGTGCACTCCAACGAGAGGCCCTTCACCTGCTCCGTCTGCGGCAAGAGCTTCACCAGCTCTAGAAACCTGCTGCGGCACAACCTCGTGCACACCGGTGAGAGGCCCTTCACCTGCTCCGACTGCAGCAAGAGCTTCAAGACGGCGAATCACCTGAAGATGCACCTGCAGGTGCACACGGGCGTGAAGCCCTATTGCTGCTCCACCTGCGGCAAGAGCTTTGCCTGGTTATCGGTGCTGCATGTGCACCAGCGCCTGCACACCGGGGAGTGGCCCTTCACCTGCTCCGACTGCGGCAAAGGGTTCATGTCGTCCACGTACCTGAAGGAGCACGGGCGCCTGCACACCGGAGAGCGCCCCTACACCTGTAATGACTGTGGCAAGGGCTTCATCCGTCCAAGGAACCTGCTAGTGCACCAGCGCACCCACACCGGGGAGCGCCCCTACACCTGCGCTCACTGCGGCAAGGGCTTCACCCACTCTAGCAGCCTGCGGGTGCACCAGCGCACCCACACCGGTGACCGCCCCTACACCTGCGCTCAGTGCGGCAAGGGCTTCACCCAGTCCGGCAACCTGCTGGAGCACCAGCGAACTCACACCGGGGAGCGCCCCTACACCTGCGCCCAGTGCGGCAAGGGCTTCATCTGCTCCTCCAGGCTGCTGTTGCATCAGCGGGTGCACCCGTCCCGTCACCAGCCCGGTGTGTAGCGAGCGCATTGCCAAGGCCTCCCAAACCCTGTCTCACCAGCACGTACACACCAGTGGCCAGCCCTACGACTGCCCGTACTGCGGTGAGCAGTTTGACAGCTCACGGGGGTTGCGGCAGCACCGGCGGGCCCACGCCGGCGAGCAGCTGCTCCCACTGTGACAAGAGAGCACGAGGGCTGCGGGAGCACCAGCGGATACACACCGGAGAGAGACCCATTGTGTGCGCTGTGTGTGGCAAGGGTTTCACCCGCATGTTCAGTCTGTGGCAGCACCGGCATACCCACAGCGGTGAGCGTTCCTTCCCCTGCCCGTCCTGTGGTAAGGGTTTCACCCGCCTTGAACACCTGCTGGAGCGAGTCCACACCGGCCAGCGCCCCTTCACCTGCCTGCTCTATGGCAAGACCTTTGCCCGCTCCTCCAGCCTGCTGGCACACCACCGCGTGGATAGGCACTGTTTAGGTAGACACAAAATGGTGGAAGGATTGGGTAATGTTTCGGGTCGTTTCTTCAGTCACCCATTCCTTCTCTCCAGAGATGCTGCCTGTCCCGCTGAGTTACTCCAGCACTTTGTGTCCTTTTTTGTAAACCGGCAACTGCAGTTCCTTTTTTTTTTAAAGCATTCTGGTTAACCATCTCCGCACCTTCCCCAAAGCCTCCACATCAGTCCTGTAATGTAGTGACCAGAACTGTATGCAATACTCCAAATGCTACCTGACTAATGTCCCTTAAATCTGCACATATACATTTCCCTCTCTCCCCTTTCCCCACACTCTCCCCCCACGTACACAAATTATCTCCACTCCACCCTCTCGTGCCCCCCTCTTCTCTCTCACACACTCCCTCTCTCGCTCGCCTCTCACACTGTTGCTCTCTCTGTCACACTCTCACACTCCCTCTCTCTCTCTTGCTCTATCACACGTTCTCTCTCTCACACACTGCCTCTCAGCGAATAGTTCCTGCGCTTATCTACACTCCCTCTGTCTCTTGCTCTCTCTCTCTCTCTCTCTCTCTCTCTCTCTCTCTCTCTCTCTCTCTCTCTCTCACACACACACAAACTCTCTCTCTCTTGCTCTCTCACACAACCACTTTAACTCACACATACTCTCTCACGCACACCCTACTTTCTCCTCCCCTTCCCATCTCTCCCTCAGCCCACTGGCTCCACCTCTTCCTTTCTTCTTCCCGCCTCCCCCACCCTCACATCAGTCTGAAGAAGGGGTTTGACCCGAAACGTTGCCTATTTCCTTGGCTCCATAGGTGCTGCCTCACCCGCTGAGTTTCTCCACCATGTTTGTCTACCTTCAATTTTCCAGCATCTGCAGTTCGTTCTTAGGTATTTTTAAAGTGTTGTTTTAAAGAAAGTGTTGACGCATTTGTGTCTGATGTAACAAATAAAGCAAGTTTATCCGGACCTCACTGTGAAAGTGTTTAATTTGTGAAAGTCTGTAAATTAAAAATGGAGATTTGCTGAAAAACAGAGAGCATTCAAATTTAAAAGAGAATTTTCCCAGCAGAATAAATTCTGGGATAATCTTAGAAGCTTGGTTTATACTAATCACTGAAACAATGTATTAACGAAGTACTAACATAGAGATGTATTTTCTGGCCACAGCACCATCTTAGATATGTCTGAACTGCCTGTCCCAGCTAAGGACAAGGTGGTGGCTTTCATCCAAGTCTTACAAGCTTGTTTTAGTTCACAGACGGATGCCCATTCTGAAACCAAGATGGAAGTCGTTTGAAAACAAAATGGAGTTAGCTGTTCCGGAATGGGCAGCTGTACTGAAGCTGTGCCAAGATTTGAGAATAAGGCTGACATTGCAAATGTACGGGTCCAGACTCCCTTTTTTTCTTTAAGCCCCTGTCCCACTTACATGTCCTTGGCACGCGAATTACGCGACCTCATGGTTGCGTTGAGCCGCGACGGTACCGTGAAGGTCGCGCGCGACCATGCGACCGCACAGCCGCCTTCTTCTACTTCTTCTTCTTTGGAGTTTTACGGCAGCCGGCATCCGCAATGTTGCATTGCTGACACCTTCTGGCTTCATTCCACAGTACTCATTACTTTACATTATATCCTTTTTATAAGCCCAGAGGCCCTCAAGAAATCAAACAACTTTATTCCTTTTCCTTTCCCTCCACACTCTAGAATGTTCTTTACTGATATTTCTGTCAATCCAATTTTCCTCATTTCAATGATCATGTCCTCTTTCTGTCTCATATCTCCTACATGCAACTGGGGCATGCTGAACTGTTTCTGGCTGATGGCATTCCTCACACAGCCCAGTAGGGTGTTTTCCCAATATTTTTAATGTGCTGTTCAGGTGAGTGTGTCCTATCCTTAATCTTGTTAATACTACCTGTTCCCTCCTGTTCCCCTCTCTTCTTGCTGTAATGCCCACTCTTTGTAGCGAATAGAGGTGGCTCCCCTTTGTCTCCTGTTCCCAGTATTGTTGCCATTCCTGATTTATTTTCTTCCACACATGTGTTTTCCTTCAGATTTGGATAGTTGTAAGTTTACCTCTATGTTTCTTTTTTTTACAGCCTCCTTTGCTATTTTATCCACCTTTTCATTCCCTAGAACACCAATGTGTGCTGGGACCCACAACAAAGTCACGTCACTGCCGCTCCGTGTCACTTGGCTTAATAGTAGCAGGATTTCATACACTAAATCAGGCCGCCTATGGGATGCACCAGACCCAATACTCTGGATTGCAGATAATGAGTCGCTACATATTACTACTTTACATGGTTGCATCTGTTCCATCCAACGAACTGCCATCAAAATAGCGTACAGTTCCACTGTATATACTGTCAAATAGTTATTTGTTCTTTTGTAAAGCTCAACATTCATCCCCTGGACTACCACAGCCGCCCCTGTTGTTTCAGCTACTGGGTCCTTTGGTCCATCTGTGAAAATTAAGAGGTGTTCCCTGTATCTATTATCTATATGGTTATGATATTCTGTCTTTAAGTCTAAATTTTTGTTCCTCCTTTTTGCCTCCCATATCTCCAGATCAACTTTTGGGATGTTCAGTAACCATATTGGCACAGATGGCCACAATACTGCAGGGGCAGAACTCTTTGTCCTCTACTCCCATGTCCCTTGCCACAACTCCTCCAACCCAGCCGAAGCTTCCAGACTGAGCCACCCCTCTCTCCCAGCACTCCTGTACTACCTGTTTTGTTGGGTGGTTCTCTCCATGACCCTTAAGGCTTAGCCAGTAATTAGCCATTAGTTGTCTGCGGCGCAGTCTCAACGGCATCTCCCCAGTTTCCACCTGTAGTGCACATACAGGTGACGTCCGCACACCTCCTTTACAGACTCTTAGAGCTTCCGCTTGGACTTTGTCCAACTCGGACAACACTGTCTTAGATGCTGACCCATAAGCTATACTGCCATACTCTAGTCTGGATCTGATCAGTGATACATAAATACGTTTAAGAGATAATACATCTCCTCCCCACTCTAAACCTGCCAAGCATCTCATTACATTGATGGCTTTTTTGCATTTTTCAATTATTTTTGTAATGTGGACCCTCCATGTTAATCTGGAGTCAAAATGAACCCCCAGGAAACGGAAATCTTTTACTCTTTCCAAATTGTTGCCGTATAGTTTTAACTGGACATCCTCTTTAATTTTTTTCCTTGTGAAAACCATTGTCTTTGTCTTCTCTATAGAGAATTTAAAACCCCATTTCCCTCCCCACTCTTCCACCTGGGCTATCCCTTGCTGTATTTTTTCCACGATAAAATCTATATTCCTCCCCCTTCTCCATAGGCTGCCATCATCTGCAAAGAGCGATCGCCCCATTTCTGGTTGAATGGTTGCAAATATATCATTGATCATGATTGAGAATAGGATCGGGCTTATCGCACTTCCCTGGGGAGTTCCATTCTCGACTACACATTTACTAGAGATGTCTGACCCTATTTTAACTAATATACTTCTACCGTTGAGAAAATCCATTGTCCAGTTAAAAATATTTCCTCCTACTCCCATTAAATGCAGCTTTATTAGAAGACCTTCTCTCCACAACATATCGTAAGCCTTCTCTACATCAAAAAATATGGTAACTACAGATTATTTTTTTGACTTGTGCTTTCCTTATATCATCTTCCAAGCACAGAACTGGATCATTAGTACCTCTCCCTTTTCTAAAGCCACTCTGATAATTAGCCACTATACCGTTTTCTTCCATTAGATGCATTAATCTTTCACTTACCATTCTTTCCATCAGTTTACACATGTGTGCTGTTAAAGCTATAGGTCTATAATTTACTGGATTACTTGCATCTTTCCCTTATTTTCTAATAGGCACAATGATTGCTTCCTTCCACCTCTCCGGTATTCGCCCTTCTTCCCACACCTTGTTATATAGTGCAAGTATCTTTTGGAGTCCCTCCTCACTTAGATGCTTTATCATTATGTAACAGATATCATCCCTCCCTGGGGCTGAGTTCTTACACTTGGCCAGAGCTCTCTTTAGCTCCCCCAAATTAAATGGAATATTGTACTTGTCCTCTGTGATACCTTTTTTTGTAAGGCCTCAACATTTTCCTCTCGTTCTTTCCCTACCTCTTCTTCCTTCATCTGATAAGTTGTGGGAGCTGTGAACCCTACTAAAAGTGTTAGCCATTAGTTCTGCTTTGTCTTTATTTGATACTACAGTTTGATCTCCATTTGTTAGGATAGGATAACTCCACTCCATTTTATCACCTTCCATTTTTTTAATCATCCCCCATATCTCCCCTACCTGTGTTGTGCTTCCAATTGAATCACAATACTTCCTCCAATATGCTCTTTTTGTTTGTCTTATAGTCCTCCTTACAATTGCCTGAGCCTGTTTGTAATTAATCATGTGTTGGTAGTTATGAGTTCTTTTAAATAATCTGAATGCCCTGTTTCTATTCACCACCGCCTCTTTACATTTATTGTCCCACCACGGCACAGCTTTCCTTTTTGATCTTCCTTTACTTTTCGGTATGGAAACCAATGCTGCTCTTTTGATACCTTCTGACAATTTATTCTCAAAGCTTTCTATATCTGTCTCTTCTTGTATCGGTTTTATATATCTATCACTTTCCTCCTTAAATTTCTCCCAATTAGCCTTTCCAAAAACCCAATGTCCATATGGTAGCGTTTGTCCATGTGGTGGAGGTTGTCCGTGTGTAGTTTGTCCACGTGGTGCAGTGTGTCCTTGTGGAGTTTGTTCATGTGATGGAGTTTGTTCATGTGGTGGAGTGTGTCCGTGTGGTGGAGTTTGTCCATGTGGAGTTTGTCCGTGTGGTTGAGTTTGTCCATGTAGGAAAGTTTGTCCCTGTGGTGGGGTTTGTCCGTGTGGAGTATGACTGGGTGGTGGTGTTTGTCCGTGTGGTGGTGGAGTTTGTCCGTGTGGTGGAGTTTGTCCATGTGGTGGAGATTGTCCGTGTGGTGGAGTTTGTCCGTGTGGTGGTGTTTGTCCGTGTGGTGGAGATGGTCCGTGTGGTGAAGTTTGTCCGTGTGGAGTTTGTCCACGTGGTGCAGTGTGTCCTTGTGGAGTTTGTTCATGTGGTGGCGTTTGTAAGTGTGGTGGAGTGTGTCCGTGTGGTGGAGTTTGTCCATATGGAGTTTGTCCGTGTGGTGGAGTTTGGCCATGTGGAGAGTTTGTCCCTGTGATGGAGTTTGCCCGTGTGGAGTATGTCCCGTGTGTGGTGGAGTTTGTCCGTGTGGTGGAGTTTGTCCATGTGGTGTAGTTTGTCCGTGTGGTGGAGATTGTCCGTGTGGTGGAGTTTGTCCGTGTGGTGGTTTTGTCCGTGTGGTGGTGTTTGTCCGTGTGGTGGAGTTTGTCCGTGTGGTGGAGTTTGTCCCTGTGGTGGAGTTTGTCCGTGCGGTGGAGTTTGTCCATGTGGTGGAGTTTGTCCATGTGGTGGAGTTTATCCGTGTAGTGGAGTTTGCCCGTGTGGAGATTGTCTGTGTGGTGGAGTTTGTCCGTGTGGGAGAGTTTCCCCGTGTGGTGGAGTTTGTCCGTGTGGTGGAGTTTGTCCGTGTGGTGGAGTTTGTCCATGTGGTGGAGTTTATCCGTATGGTGGGGTTTGTCCGTGTGGAGTCGTTGTCCGTTGTGATGGACTTTGTTCATGTGTGGTGGAGATTGTCCGTGTGGAGTTTTGTCTGTGTGGAGTTTGTCCGTATGGAGTTTGTCCATGTGGTGGTATGTGTATCCGTGTGGAGGTTGTCCATGTGGGAGTGTTTGCCCGTGTGGGAGAGTTTGCCCGTGTGGTGGAGTTTGTCCGTGTGGAGTTTGTCCATGTGGGAGAGTTTGTCCGTGTGGGAGAGTTTGCCCGTGTGGTTGAGTTTGTCCGTGTGGTGGAGTTTGTCCGTGTGGTGTAGTCTGTCCGTGTGGTGGAGTTTGTCCGCGTGGTGTAGTCTGTCCGTGTGGAGGTTGTCCATGTGGTGGAGTCTGTCCGTGTGGTGGAGTTTGTCCGTGTGGTGTAGTTTGTCCGTGTGGTGGAGTTTGTCCATGTGGTGGTGTTTGTGGAGGTGGTGTTTGTCCGTGTGGTGGAGTTTGCCCGTGTGGTGGAGTTTATCCATGTGGTGGAGTTTGTCCGTGTGGTGGAGTTTGTCCGTGTGGTGGAGTTTGTCCGTGTGGTGTGGTGGTTTGCCCGTGTGGAGTGTGTCCGTGTGGTGGAGTTTGTATGTGTGTGTGGAGTTTGTCCGTGTGGTGGAGTTTGTCCGTCTGTGAAGTTTGTCCGTGTGGTGGAGTTTGTCCGTGTGGAGTTTATCCATGTGGTGCAGTTTGTCCATGTGGTGGAGTTTGTCCGTGCGGTGAAGTTTGTCCATGTGGTGGAGTTTGTCCCTGTGGTGGTGTTGGTACATGTGGTGGAGGTGGTCCGTGTGGTGGAGTTTGTCCATGTGGTGGAGTTTGTCCCTGTGGTGGAGTTTGCCCGTGTGGTGGAGTTTGTCCATGTGGGTGGAGTTTGTCCGTGTGGTGGAGTTTGTCCGTGTGTGTGGAGTTTGTCCGTGTGGTGGAGTTTGTCCGTGTGGAGTCCATTGTGGAGTTGTGTGGAGTTTGTCCGTGTGGTGGAGTTTGTCCGTGTGGTGGAGTTTGTCCGTGTGGTGGAGTTTGTCCGTGTGGTGGAGTTTGTCCGTGTGGTGGAGTTTGTCCCGTGTGGTGGAGTTTGTCCGTGTGGTGGAGTTTGCCCGTGTGGTGTGGAGTTTGCCCGTGTGGTGGAGTTTGTCCGTGTGGTGGAGTTTGTCCGTGTGGTGGAGTTTGTCCGTGTGGTGGAGTTTGTCCGTGTGGTGGAGTTTGTCCGTGTGGTGGAGATTGTCCGTGTGGAGGTGTGTCGGTGTGTGGTTTGTCCGTGTGGAGTTGGTGTCCGTGTGGTGGAGTGTGTGTCCGTGTGGAGTTTGTCCATGTGATGGAGTTTGTCCGTGTGGTGGAGTTTGTCTGTGTGGTGGTGTTTGTCTGTGTTTTGTCCGTGTGGAGTTTGTCCATGTGGGAGAGTTTGCCCGTGTGGGAGAGTTTGCCCGTGTGGTGGAGTTTGTCCGTGTGGTGGAGTTTGTCCGTGTGGTGTAGTTTGTCCGTGTGGTGGAGTTTGTACGCATGCTGTGTGTTTGTGTGTTTGTGTTTGTGTGGTGGAGTTTGTCCGTGTGGTGGAGATTGTCCATGTGGTGGAGTTTGTCCGTGTGGTGGAGTTTGGCCGTGTGGTGGAGTTTGTCCGTGTGGTGGAGTGTCCGTTGGTCCGTGCCCATGTGTCCATTTGGTGGAGTTTGTCCGTGTGGTGGAGTTTGTCCGTGTGGTGGAGTATGTCCGTGTGAAGGTTTTCCGTGTGGAGTTTGTCCACGTGGTGCAGTGTATCCTTGAGGGGTTTGTTCATGTGGTGGAGATTGTAAGTGTGGTGTGGTGGAGTTTGTCCGTGTGGTGGAGTTTGTCCATGTGGAGTATGTCCGTGTGTGCGGTTTGCCCTTGTGGTGGAGTATTGTCCGTGTGGTGGAGGTTGGTCCGTGTGGTGGAGTTTGTCCGTGTGGTGGAGTTTGTCCGTGTGGTGGAGTTTGTCTGTCGAGTTTGTGTGTGTAGTTTGTCCGTGTGGTGGAGTTTGTCCGTGTGGTGGAGTTTGCCACTATCGTGGAGTATGCCCGTGTGGAGTTTGTCCGTGTGGTGGAGTGTGGTGTGGTGGAGTTTGTCCGTGTGGTGGAGTTTGTCCGTGTGGTGGAGTTTTGTCCGTGTGTGTGGAGTTTGTCCCGTGTGGTGGTGTTTGTGGTGTGGTGTGTTGTGTCCGTGTGGTGTGTGTTTGTCCGTGTGGAGTTGTGTGTGTGTTGTTTGTGTGTGGTGTGTTTGTGTGTGTGGTGAGTGTGTCCGTGTGTGTGTGTTGTGTGTGTGTGTGTGTGTGTTTTGTCCGTGTGGTGAGTTTGTGTGTGTGGTGTAGTGTTGTGTGTGTGTGGAGTTTGTCCGTGTGTGTGTTTGTCCGTGTGGAGTTTGTCCGTGTGGTGTAGTTTGTCCGTGTGGTGGAGTTTGGCCGTGTGGTTGAGTTTGTCCGTGTGGTGGAGTTTGTCCGTCTGTGTGGTGGAGTTTGCCCATCTGGAGGTTGCCCGTGTGGTGGAGTTTGTCCCGTGTGGTGGAGTTTGTCCGTGTGGTGGTGTTTGTCCGTGTGGTGTTTGTCCGTGTGTTTGCCCGTGTGGTGGAGTTTGTCCGTGTGGTGAAGTTTGTCCGTGTGGTTACGTTTCTCCGTGTGGTGGAGGTTGCCCATGTGGTGGAGTTTGTCCGTGTGGTGGAGTTTGTCCGTGTGGAGTTTATTCCGTGTGGTGGAGTTTGTCCGTGTGGTGGAGTTTGTCCGTGTGGTGGAGTTTGGCCATGTGGTGTTTGCTTTTGTCCGTGTGTGTGGAGATGGTACATGTGGTGGAGTTTGTCCGTGTGGTGGAGTTTGTCCGTGTGGTGGAGTTTGTCAGTGTGGTGGAGTTTGCTCGTGTGCAGTTTGCCCGTGTGGTGTAGATTGCCCGTGTGGAGTTTGCCTATGTGTGTGTTTGTGTGTGTGGTGTGGAGTTTGTCCGTGTGTGTGTGTTTGTCCGTGTGGTGTGTGGTGGAGTTTGTCCGTGTGGTGGAGTTTGTCCGTGTGGTGGAGTTTGTCCGTGTGGTGGATGTGTATGTGTGTGTGTGTGTATGTGTGTGTGTGTGTGTGTGTGTGTGTGTGTGTGTGTGTGTGTGTGTGTGTGTGTGTATGTGTGTGTGGTTGTGTGTGTGTGGAGTTTGTGTCCGTGTGGTGTGTGTGTTTTTGTGTGTGGTGTGTTTGTCCGTGTGTGTGGGAGTTTGTCCGTGTGGTGGAGTTTGTCCCTGTGTGTGAGTTTGTCCGTGTGGAGTTTGTCCTTGTGGTGGAGTTTGTCCGTGTGGTGGAGTTTGTCCGTGTGGTGGGCTTGTCCATGTGGTTGGGTTTGTCGGGGGTGTATGGTTTGTCCGTGTGTGTGAGTTTGTGTGTGTGTGTGTGAGTGTGTGTGGTGGAGTGTGTGTGTGTGTGTGTGTGTCCGTGTGTGGAGTTTGTCCGTGTGGTGTGTGTCTTTTTGGTGGATGTTGCTGGTATGGTGGAGTTTGCTCGTGTGATGGTGTTTGTGTGTGTGTGTGTGTGAGTGTGTCCATGAGGAGTGTGTGTGTGTGTGAGTTTGTCCGTGTGGTGGAGTTTGTCCGTGTGGTGGAGTTTGTCCGTGTGGTGGTGTGTTGGTGTGTGTGTGTGTGTGTGAGTTTGTCCGTGTGGTGGAGTTTGTCCCGTGTGTGTGGAGTTTGTCCGTGTGTGTGGAGTTTGTCGTTGGTCCGTGTGGTGGAGTTGTGTCCGTGTGGTGTGTTGTCCGTGTGGTGGAGTTTGTCCGTGTGGTGGAGTTTGTCCGTGTGGTGGAGTTTGTCCGTGTGGTGGAGTTTGTCCGTGTGGTGGGGTTTGCCCGTGTGGTGTGCAGTTTGGGCGTGTGGTGGAGTTTTCCCGTGTGGTTGGGTGGTCGGTGTTGTATAGTTTGTCCGTGTGGAGTTTGTCCGTGTGGTGGAGTTTGTCTGGAATGTGGTGGAGTTTGGCCGTGTGGTGGAGTTTGTCCGTGTGGAGTTTGTCCGTGTGGAGTTTTGTCGGTGTGGAGTTTTTCCGTGTGGTAGAAGTGTGCCCGGGTCATAGTGTTAGTGCGTGTGGGGGGGGTTAGAAACATAGAAAATGGAGTTTGTGTGTGTGTGTCGGCCCTTCGGGCCTGCACCACCATGTCAATATGATCATTTGGCTGAGATGTCACCACTGTCTGTGTGGAGTTTGTCCGTGTGGTGGAGTTTGTCCGTGTGGTGGAGTTTGTGTGTGTGGTGGAGTTTGTCCGTGTGTGTGGAGTTTGTCCATTGTGTGTGGAGTTTGTCCGTGTGTGTGTGTGTTGTGTGTGTGTGTGAGTGTGTCCCGTGTGGGAGTTTGTCCGTGTGTGAGTGTGTGTGTGTGTGTGGTGTGTTTGTCCCGTGTGTGTGTTTGTTTGTGTGGTGTGAGTTTGGAGTGTGTGTGTGGTGTGTGTGTGTCCGTGTGGTGTGTGTTTGTGTGTGTGGTGTTTGTGTGGAGTGTGTCCGTGTGTGTGTTTGTCCGTGTGTGTGTGTGTGTGGTGGAGTTTGTCCCCGTGTGTGTTTGTCCCGTGTGTGTGGTGTGTGTGTGTGTCCGTGTGTGTGTGTGGTTTGTGTGTGTGTGTGTGTGGTGGTGTGTGTTTGTCCGTGTGGTGGAGTTTGTCCCGTGTGGTGGAGTTTGTCCGTGTGGTGTGAGTTGGTGTGTGTGTGGTGTTTGTCCGTGTGTGTGTGAGTTTGTGCCGTGTGTGTGTGTGTTGTGTGTGTGTGTG
>NW_026575308.1:60000-117500 GCF_028641065.1 Leucoraja erinaceus | reverse complement strand
TTGTCCGTCCGTGTGGTGGAGTTTGTCCGTGTGGTGGAGTTTGTCCGTGTGGTGGAGTTTGTCCGTGTGGTGGAGTTTGTCCGTGTGGTGGAGTTTGCCCGTGTGGAGATTGTCCGTGTGGTGGAGTTTGTCCGTGTGGTGGAGTTTGTCCGTCCGTGTGGTGGAGTTTGTCCGTGTGGTGGAGTTTGTTCATGTGCAGTTTGTCCGTGTTGTGAAGTTTGGCCGCGTGGTGGAGTTTGTCCATGTAGTAGAGTTTGTCCGTGTGGTGGAGTTTGCCCATGTGAAGTTTCCTGTGTGGAGTTTGTCCGTGTGGTGGAGTTTGTCCGTATGGTGGAGATTGTCCGTGTGGTATCATTGTCCCTGTGCTGAAGCTCCAGCTCCAACACCAGCCCCAGCTCTAGCTCTTGCTCTAGCTATACACCTAGCTCCATCTCCAGCTCCATCTCCAGCTCCATCTCCAGCCCTTGCTTTAGTTCCATCTCCAACTCCAGCTCTACCTCCGTCTAAAGCTCAATCTCCAGCTGTAGGCCTACCTCTAGCTCCATCTCGAGCTCCATCTCTAGCTGCAATAGGTAGCTCCATCTCCAGTTCCACCGACAGCTCTGGCTACCTCTCTAGATCCATCTCTATCTCCAGTTCTAGCTCTAGTTCTACCTCCAGCTCCACCTACAGCTCCATTTACAGCTCTACCTCTATCTCTACCTCTAGCTGCATTTCCTGCTCCATCTGCAGTTCTAGCTGCATCTAAAGCTCCAGCTCAAGCTTTATGTTCAGCTCCGACAATAGCTCCACCTCCAGCTCCATCTCCAGCTCTAGTTCTAGCTCCATCTACAGATCCATCTCCAGCTCTTGCTCATGCTCCATTTCCATCTCAAGGTCTAGCACCATCTCCAGCTCAATTGTCAGCTCTAGCACTAGCTCCAACTCCAGCACTAGCTCTAACTCCTTCTCCAGCTCATTCTCCAGCTCTAACTTTTGCTCCATCTCCAGCTCCATCCCCAGATCTCGCTTTAGCTCCATCACCAGATGCAGCTGAAACACCATCTCCAGCTCAATCTCTGGCTCTAGGTCTACGAGTTGTACAAGCTACAGCTCCATCTCCAGTTCCAGCTTCATCTCCAGCTGTAGCTCCAGCTCCAGCTCCTATTCTAGCTCCAGCTCTAACTGTAGCTCCATCTTCAGCTCCATCTCCAAATCTAGCTAAGCTCCATCTCCAGCTCCAGCTCCATCTCCAGCTCCAGCTCCATCTCCAGCTCCATCTCCAAATCTAGCTAAACTTCAGCTCCATCTCCAGCTCCATCTCCAGCTCCAGCTCCAGCTCCATCTCCAGCTCAAGCTCAATCCCCAGCTCAATCGCCAGTTCTAGCTCCAGCTCCATCTTCAGCTCCATCTCCAGGTCCAAGTCCAGCTCTAGCTCTAGCCCCATCTCCATCTCCATCTCCATCGCCAGTTCCCTCGAGCTCTGGCTTTAGCTTCATCTCCAGCTCCATCTCCAGCTCCAGCTGCATCTCTAGCTCAATCTCCAGCTCTATCTAAAGCTCCAGCTCAAGCTCCATCACCAGTTCTATCTCCAGCTTCAGCTCTAGCTCCATCCCCAGCTCTAGTTCTAGCTCCATCTCCAGCTCTAGCTCACGCTGCATTTCCAGCTCAAGCTCTAGCACCATCCCCAACTCAATAGTCAGTTCTAGCTCTAGCTCCATCTCCAGCAACAGCTGTAGCTCCATCTCCAGCTCCATCTCCAGATCTCGTTTTAGCTCCATCACCAGATGCAGTTCAATCTCCATCTCCAGCTCAATCTGCAACTCCAACTCTACGAGCTGTACTAGCTACAGCTGCATCCCTAATTCCATCGCCAGCTTCATCTCCAGCTCTTGCTCCAGGGCCAGTTCCAATTCTAGCTCCAGCTGAAGCTCTAGCACCATCCCCAGCTCAATAGTCAGTTCTAGCTCTAGCTCCATCTACAGCTTCATCTACAGCTCCAGTTCCAGCTTTAGCTTAATCTCCAGCTCCATCTCCAGCTGCATCTCTAGGTCAATCTCCAGCTCTATCTACAGCTCCAGCTCAATTTCCAGCTCCAGCGCCATCTCTATCTCCAGTTCTAGCTCCAGCTCCAGCTCTACCTCCAGCTCCACCCATAGCTCCATTTCCAGATCTAGGTCTAGCTCTCCCTCAAACTCTAGCTGTATCTCCAGCTCCATCTACAGCTCCATCACTAGTTGGAGTTGGAGCTAAACTCTATCTAAAGCCCAGGCTTAAGATCCATCTCCAGCTCTATCTCCAGCTCCAGCTCTAGCTCCATCTCCATCTCCAGCTCTAGTTCTAGCTCCATCTACAGCTCTATCTCCAGCGCTAGCTCATGCTCCATTTCCTGCTTAAGCTCTAGCACCCAATCGTCAGCTCTAGCTCTAGCTCCATCTCCAGCTCATCTTCCAGCTCTAACTCTAGCTTCATCTCCAGCTCCATCTCCAGATCTCACTTTAGCTCCAGCTCCAATTCTAGCTCCAGCTCCAATTCTAGCTCCAGCTCTAGCTCTACCTCCATCTCCAGCTCTAGCTCTAGCTCCAGCTCCAGTTCCGGCTCCATCTCCAGCTCCATCTCCAGCTCAAGTTTTAGCTCCACCTCCAGCCCCAGCTCTATCACCAGCTGTAATAGCTGGAACCCCATCTCCAGTACAATCTCCAGCTCCAATTACAGCTCTGGCACTCCAGCTCTAGCTCCATCTGAATCTCCAGTTCTAGCACTAGGTCTACCTCTAGCTCCACCGACAGCTCCATTTCTAGCTCTAGCTCGAGCTCTAGCTCCATCTCCAGCTCTAGTTCTAGCTCCATCTCCAGCTCTAGCTCATGCTGCATTTCCAGCTCAAGCTCTAACACCATTGTAAACAAGAGATGCACACGACATGTAATCCAAGATCATCTTTAATCGACATGCAAACTATAGCAGTACAGTAGGTTGTTAGTTGTCAGAGCATGTTGATTGCTTCCAGAACTGAGCCGTGTAGGAAGTAGGTGTTAATATAAATGGTACAGCAAGGTGGGGTTAGTGATGCTAACCCATTATGATTGGTTGTCATGCATAAACCAATCTACAACCATCTCCAGCTCAATAGTCAGCTCTAACTCTAGCTTAATTTCCAGCACCAGTTCCATCTCCAGCACCAGCTCTAGCTCCATCTCCAGCATATTCTCCATCGCTATCTCTAGCTCCATCTCCAGAGCCCGCTTTAGCTCCATCACCAGATGCAGCTCAATCTCCATCTCCAGCTCAATCTGCAGCTCTAGCTCTGCGAGCTGTACTAGCTATAGCTCCGTCTCCAGTTCCATCTTCATCTCCAGCCCCATCTCCAGATCTAGCTTTTGCTCCAGCTCCAATTCAAGCTCCAGCTCCAGCACTAGCTCAATCCCCAGCTCTATCGCCATTTCTTGCTCTAGCTCCATCTCCAGCACCATCTCCAACTCTAGTTCCAGCTCAATCACCATCTCCATCGACACCTCTATCTCCAGCTCCCCCAAGCCCTAGCGTGTGCTTCATCTCCAGCTCCAGTTCCAGCTCTAGTTAAATCACCATCTCCATCGCCATCTCTAACTACAGCTCCCCCCCAGCACTAGCTTGAGCTTCATCTCCAGCCCCATCTCCAACTGTGTCTCAATCTCCATCTCCATCTCCATCTCCATCTTCATCTTAATCTCCAGCTCAATCTACAGCTCCATTTCCATCTCCAGCTCCATCTCTAGTTCCATCTCCACCTCTCTCTCCTGCTCCAGCTCTAGCACCATCTCAAGCTCCAGCTCAATCGCCTGCTCTATCTCCAGCTCCAACTCCAGCTCGAGACCAAGCCCCATCTCCTGCTCTAGCTGTACCTCCATCACCAGCTCCATCTCCAGCTCTAGATCTAGCTCCATCCCCAGATCCATATTCAGCACTATCTCCAGTTCTAGTTCTATCTCCATCTCCATCTGAAGCTCTAGTTTTAGCTCCATCTCCATCTCTAGCAAAAGCTAATTTCCCAGTTCCAGCTCCCGCAACATCTCCAACTCTAGCCTCAGTTCCACTTCCAGCTAAATCTCCAGCTGTAGCTGTCCGAGCTGTACTGGTTACAGCTCCATCTCCAGTTCCATCTCCAGCGCTATCTCCAGCTCCAGTTCCAGCGCGAGCTCCATGTCCACCTCTCCCAAGATCCAGCTTCAGGTCCAGCGCCAGGTCCACCCCAGCTACATCTCCAGCTCTAGCTCCATCTCCATCTCCAGTTTCATCTGCATCTCCAGCTCCAGTGCCATCTCTATTCCATCTCCATCTCCATCTCCATCTTCATCTCCAGCTCCATCTCCACGTCTATCTCCATCTCCAGCTATATCTCCAGCTCCCACCAGCTCTAGCTCCAGCACCATCTCCAGCTCCACCTCTACCTCCAGCTCCAGCTCCAGGTCCATCCCGAGCTCCATCTCCAGCTCTAACTCCATCATCATGTCCAGTTTCATCTCCATCTCCAGCTCCATTTCTATCTCAATTTCCGCTCCATCTCCAGCTCCAGCTCCATCACCAGTTGTAATAGCTGGAACCCCATCTCCAGTACAATCTCCAGCTCCAACTACAGCTCTGGCCCCAGCTCTAGCTCCATCTGAATCTCCAGTTCTAGCTCAAGGTCTACCTCTAGCTCCACCGACAACTCCATTTCTATCTCTAGCTCCAGCTCCAGCTCTAGCTTCATATCCAGCTCTAGTTCTAGCTCCATCTCCAGCTCCATCTCCAGCTCTAGCTCATGCTGCATTTCCAGCTCAAGCAAGAAAGATGGTGGTTGCCGCATCAGCATACATTTGACTAATTTGAATACTTTCGTACAATATATTCATTTCAAGATGGAAACCTTTGTTACTGCTAAGCAATTGATTTCCAAAGGTTACTACATGGCAAGCACCGATTTAAAAGATGCTTACTATACAGTACCCATAAGAGGTGACCACAGATGTTATTTAAAATTCAACTGGATGGGTCAGCTCTGGCAGTACAGGGCACTACCTAATGGTCTAACATCAGCCCCAGGCTGTTCAGTAAACATATCTAGATGACATACTCATTGTGCGGTTGACTAATGAGGTTAGGCTTCCAAGGCTGCCTGCTATTGTTTTGATGGAGTCCGGCGGGCCGAGTAGAATTACTTCAGACTTGCGCTCGTTTAGTTGGGAGGAAGACCTGCACCATCCAACACTTTATATCCTCGAGGCAGTGCATAAGGCTGAGTAGATTTGATCGGTATTGGGTTTCAATGAGAGATAGATCTGAGTATGTTCTGCATAGCAGTGGAAGGAAATGCCGTGCCTTTGAATGACTTGGCCTAGGGGGACATATACAGAGAAGAGAATGAGGCCTCGGATGGAGCTTTGTGAAACCCCGCAGCAAAGGCTAGCTGGGGAAGAGAAAGAATCGCCTATGTTTGTAGGGAAACTCCTACCTTTGAGGTAGGAAATGAACCAGTGCAGGGCAGTGCCATCAATACCAAGCCCGTACCGGAGACGGTCAATTAGGATGGTGTGGTCCACTGTATCAAACGCTGCGCTGAGTTTGAGATGGTGCAGAACTGCACAGTCGCTGGTGTTGACCGCGTGAAGCAAGTCATTTTGTACCTTCAACAAGGCAGACTCTGTGCTGTGATGGGCCCTGGAACCTAATTGGAAACTTTCCAGGATGGTATTTTGTTGTAGATAAGCCATTAGTTGATGTAGAATTACCTTTTCAATGAGTTTCGAAAGGAAAGACAGTTTGGAAATAGCTCTGTAGTTGCTAGGCAGGGTGGGTCTAGGTTAGGTGTTTTCAGGAGGGGCTGGACCACCGTGTGCTTGAAACACGTTGGAATAGTGCCAGTGGCCATAGAACTGTTGATGATAGTGGAAACTGGAGAACTGTTGATGGTGGAAAATCCTAGGGAAACGTTGAACGCCTCTCGCTGAACCCATCGCCTGATATAAGAGAATATAGTCGGAGATAGTAAGACTGGGAGAACTGGGAAGGGGGATAGAGAGGGAAAGCAAAGGCTATTTACAGAGATAGGTTGAATAAGTTAGGTCTTTATTCTCTGGAGCGCAGAAGGTTAAGGGGGGACCTGATAGAGGTCTTTAAAATGATGAGAGGGATAGACAGAGTTGATGTGGACAAGCTTTTCCCTTTGAGAATAGGGAAGATTCAAACAAGAGGACATGACTTCAGAATTAAGGGACAGAAGTTTAGGGGTAATATGAGGGGGAACTTCTTTACACAGAGAGTGGTGGCGGTGTGGAATGAGCTCCCAGTGGAAGTGGTGGAGGCAGGTTCATTGGTATCATTTAAAAATAAATTGGATAGGCATATGGATGAGAAGGGAATGGAGGGTTATGGTACGAGTGCAGGCAGGTGGGACTAAGGGGAAAAACATTTGTTCGGCATGGACTTGTAAGGCCGAGATGGCCTGTTTCCGTGCTGTAATTGTTATATGGTTATATGTTATATATGGTTATTTAAAGTTAGATGTCAATATTCATGCCGCTGGGCTGTAAACTAGCTAAGCGAAATATGAGGTGCTGTTCCTCCAATTTGTGCCGGGATTCACTCTGACAATGGAGGAGGTCCCAAGACAGAACGGTTGGATTAGGAATGGGGTGGAGTTGATGTGCTGAGCAACCGGGAGATCAGGTAGGTTAAGACTGACTGAGCGGAGCCTGAAACGATCTCAGAGCCTGCACTTCTTCTCGCTGATGTAGCGAAGTTGACACCTGGAACAGAAGATACAGGTTGGCGGAGGTGCAAGTGAACCTCTGCCTCACCTGGAAATACTGTTTGTGTCCTTGGATGGAGGCGAGGGGGAGGTAAAGTGACAGGTATTGCATCTCCTCCTGTTGCACTGGAAAGTGCCTGGGAAGGGGTAGTTTGGGTGGGAAGGGACGAGTTGACCTGGGAATTTCGGAGGGAACGGTCTCTGCAGAAATCTGAAAGGGGAGAAGATGGGAAGATGTGGCCAGTGGTGGGATCCCTTTGGAGTTGGCGAACATGTCGGAGGATTATCTGTTGTATGTGACGGCTGGTAGGGTGGAAGGTGAGGACAAGGGGGTCTCTGTCCTTGTTACGAGTTGGGTGATGGGGATTAAGAGCGGAGCTGCGGGATAAGGTTCTCACCTGAGTGAGAACCTCATCTAAAATAGAAGATGGGACCCCCTGTTTCCTAAAGAATGAGGAATATATGATTTTCTCAGGTACATTCACATGCAAAGTCTCTTCTGTAATCCATTCAGAATCGGTATTGGTATAGGTATTCACAATTTCACGTTCACAAGTCATGGGAGTAGAATTAGGCCATTCGGCCCATCGAGTCTACTTTGCCATACATTCATGTCTGATCTCCGCCTCCTAATCCCATGGTCCAACCTTCTCCCCATCTCCCTTGACACCCGTTCTAATCGAAACATTGTCTATCTCGACCTAGAAAATCCACCGACTTGGCCTCCACAGCCCGCTGTGGTTATGAGTTCCACAGATTAACCACCCTCTGACTAAACAAGTTCCTCCTCATCTCCTTTCTAAAAGAGTGCCCTTTAAATCTTAGGCTATGACCACTGGCCCTAGACTCTCCCACGAATGGACACATCCTCTCCGCATCCATTCGATCTATGCCTTTCATTATTCTGTAAGCTTCAATTTTGTCCTCGTCAACCTTGTTAGCTACAGCGAATGGCGGCCCAGTGCTGTCAAACGCTCATCAAAAGCCAACCGCCTCTGGATCAGCTTAGATATAGGGCCCACATTTGCTCACAGTTCTCCTAATGCGGCCTGAGCAGTGCCTTAGATATTAAGGCCTCAGCATATTAAAATATTTTTGATATCTATATTACTAAAAATAAATTGGATAGTTATATGGATGGGAAGGGAATGGAGGGTTATGGTCTGAGCGCAGGTATATGGGACTAGGGGAGATTATGTGTTCGGCACTGACTAGAAGGGTCGAGATGGCCTGTTTCCGTGCTGTAATTGTTATATGGTTACTAAAAGTCTAATCTTGACCACTGCGTTTTGTTCTTTATATTGATTTTTAGGAAAAACGCTGCCACTTACGGCTGTGATTTTTGGCCAACTTACCCCGAGGCCCCCCCCCCCCCCCCCCCCCGCTACGCAGGACAAGAGAATTTTTCCCATCGATGAAAAAAAAAGATTTTTAGGATTTAAAATATGTTGAGATTCTCTTTCCTGAAGGCCACGCCTATTCCGGAGGGACTATAAAACCCGGAAGTGAAGAGTGCCTCAGTCAGCCTCTGCTAGATGGCGGAGCTAGAGGGTCATGTCTCTCAGTCTGAGCTGTGAAAAACACTGAACACATGTCAACTAAACTGTGAGTGATTGTACTGATCTGTCAGTACCCTTAATGTGGTTTGAATATAGTTTGGAAATGCTAAAGCTGTGTTGCCTTTGGTTTGGAAATGCTAAAGCTGTGTTTCTTTTCGTACACGATTCACGCTATAAACTAGCGGTTTCAATACGTATTTCCTCAAAGTCTTTTTGAATTGAGCGTTTCCACAAATTTTCGCGGGATTATTTTACTAATCGCTGCTAATTTTTCTGGTGATTTTGTAAACGTTAATTCTTTTATGCGGAAGTGTATGAACAATTTCAGAGTTGAAGTGCTTTGGCAGAAGTTTTTCATAAAACTCAGAGGCCCCGGGAATCTCAACAATCTTCGAACTGAAGTAGATGACGGTGTTCGGGTTGCTCAAATAGAGCAGCGTTTTTATAAGTGACTGGAATTCGCGTGGATCGTAGACTATATCCGAGCCAAGGATGTAGTCGTACTTTGAGGCATTCTGGTCGTATGGTTTACTCCACAGCAGAGCAGAAACCTTTGTTCTCGCCATGATCTCAGCTGGGATGTTGCTAGTGATGTTGTATACAATCTGATTTAGGACGTTCGGCCGATCTGTCAATGTTACCTCCCCACCTGCGAAATCAAAAGTCAAGAGTGTTTTATTGTCATATATCCCAGATTAGAGCTATTACATTCTTACATTTCTGCAACAGCACAACAGAATATGTAACCATAGAATACTACAAACAAAGTAATAATCGAGAAAATTCCAGTGTCCGTACATATGGACACACACACACACACACACACGCGCGCGCGTGCGCGCGCACGCACGCACGCACGCACACACACACACACACACACACACACACACACACACACACACTAATAGTTCAATGATAGCAATAATAGGCTCTGTAGATGAGAGCTTAATGGAGTTTGTAGTTCCGAAATGGAAATGCATGTTACGTTCCTGGTCATCACTTTAACTACTGAGAAAGCCCACACGCAGCCCCCATCTCCTCATTGGAATCCCGGAAATCTTTTACAACTCACATGTACATTTTTAGAGTATAGAAAACAGTTGGGCGACTCTGACTCAAAGCCATATCAACCTTATTTTCCTTCTACTAACAGGCACAATGTTGGGTAAGAGCAAATATTCTCCTTGATAATGCCGTCACCAGGGGTTTTCCACTCACCCAAGAGGATGGCAAGTATCCCCACGAGCCCAGTGCCAGACCCCAATTCAATCATCTTCTTCCCAGTGAAGTTCATGCGCTTCTTCTCAAAATACCGGCAGAGAACGATCCCCTGAAGAAAGGTATAGATAAAATAGGCGTTGGAATGATTTGCATTATAAATGTCCCCTATATTTCTGTGACCAGTTCAAGTTGCAAGGAACATAAATGATCCATCTACTCATTCTGCGCACAATTTAACACCGATATAGAGAGAAACATAGAAAATAGGTGCAGGAGTAGGCCATTCGGCCCATCGAGCCTGCACCGCCATTCAATATGAACATGGCTGATCATCCAACTCAGTATCCTGCACCTGCCTTCTCTCGATACCCCCTGATCCCTTTAGCCACAAGGACCACATCTAACTCCCTCTTAAATATAGTCAATGAACTGGCCTCAACTACCTTCTGCGGGAGAGAATTCCAGAGATTCACCACTCTCTGTGTGAAAAATGTTTTCCTCATCTCGGTCCTAAAATATTTCCCCTTTATCCTTCAACTGTGACCCCTTGTTCTGGACTTTCCCAACATCGGGAACAATCTTCCTGCATATAGCCTGTCCAACCCCTTAAGAATTTTGTACGTTTCTATAAGATTCCCCCCCCCCCCCCCAATCTTCTACATTCTAGCGAGTACAAACCGAGTCTATCCAATCTTTCTTCATATGAAAGTCCTGACATCCCAGGAATCAGCCCGGTGAACCTTCTCTGTACTCCCTCTATGGCAAGACTGTATTTCCTCAGATTAGGAGACCAAAACTGTACGCAATACTCCAAGTGTGGTCTCACCAAGGCTCTGTATAACTGCAGTAGAACCTCCCTGCTCCTATACTCAAATCCTTTTGATATGAATGCTAACATACCATTCGCCTTCTTCACTGCCTGCTGCTCGCATGCCTACTTTCAATGACTGGTGTACCATGACACCCAGGTCTCGTTGCATGTCCCCCTTTCCTAATCGGCCACCATTCAGATAATAATCTACTTTCCTGTTTTTGCCACCAAAGTGGATAACCTCACATTTATCCACATTATACTGCATCTGCCATGCATTTGCCCATTCACCCAGCCTATCCAAGTCATCTTGCAGCCTCCTAGCATCCTCCTCACAGCTAACACTGCCCCCCAGCTTCGTGTCATCCGCAAACTTGGAGATGTTGCATTCAATTCCCTCGTCCAAATCATTAATATATATCGTAAATAGCTGGGGTCCTAGAACTGAGCCTTGCGGTACCCCACTAGTCACTGCCTGCCATTGTGAAAAGGACCCGTTTACTGCTACTCTTTGCTTCCTGTCTGCCAGCCAGTTCTCTATCCACATCAATATTGAACCCCCAATACCGTGTGCTTTCAGTTTGCATACTAATCACTTATGTGGGACCTTGTCGAAAGCCTTCTGAAAGTCCAGATATAACACATCCACTGGTTCTCCCTTATCCACTCTAATAGTTACATCCTCGAAAAATTCTATAAGATTCGTCAGACATGATTTACCCTTCATAAATCCATGCTGACTTTGTCCAATGATTTCACCACTTTCCAAATGTGCTGCTATCCCATCTTTAATAACTGATTCTAGCAGTTTCCCCACTACCGATGTTAGACTAACTGGTCTGGAATTCCCTTTCTCTCTCCCTCCCTTTAAAAAAGTGGTGTTACATTAGCTACCCTCCAATCCTCAGGAACTATTCCAGAATCTAAAGAGTTTTGAAAAATTATCACTAATGCATCCACTATTTCTGGGGCTACTTCCTTAAGTACTCTGGGATGCAGCCTATCTGGTCCTGGGGATTTATCAGGCTTTAATCCATTCAATTTACTTAACACCACTTCCCGGCTAACCTGGATTTCACTCAGTTCCTCCATCTCATTTGACCCCCGGTCCCCTGCTATTTCCGGCAGATTGTTTATGTCTTCTTTAGTGAAGACAGAACCAAAGTAGTTATTCAATTGGTCTGCCATGTCCTTGTTCCCCTTCATCAATTCACCCGTTTCTGACTGCAAGGGACCTACATTTGTTTTAACTAATCTTTTTCTCTTCACATATCTATAAAAGTTTTGGCAGTCAGTTTTTATGTTCCCTGCCAGTTTTCATTCATAATCTATTTTGCCTTTCCTAATTAAGCCCTTTGTCCTCCTATGCTGGTCTCTGAATTTCTCCCAGTCCTCTGGTAGGCTGCTTTTTCTGACTAATTTGTACGCTTCATCTTTTGTTTTGATACTATCCCTGATTTCCCTTGATATCCACGGATGCACTACCTTCCCTGATTTATTTTTTTGCCAAACTGGGATGAACAATTGTTGTAGTTCATCCATGCAGGCTTTAAATGCTTTCCATTGCATATCCACCGTCAACCCATTAAGAATCAATTGCCAGTCTATCTTGGCCAATTCACGTCTCATACCCTCAAAGTTACCTATCTTTAAGTTCAGGACCCTTGTTTCTGAATTAACGATGTCACTCTCCATCCTAATGAAGAACCCAACCATATTATGGTCACTCTTGCCCAAGGGGCCACGCACAACAAGACTGCTAACTAACCCTTCCTCATTACTCAATAACCTGTCTAGAATAGCCTGCTCTCTCGTTGGTTCCTCTACATGTTGGTTTAGAAAACTATCCCGCATACATTCCAAGAAATCCTCTTCCTCAGCACCGTTGCCAATTTGATTCACCCAATCTATATTTAGATTGAAGTCACCCATTATAACTGTTTTACCTTTGTTGCACACATTTCTAATTTCCTGTTTGATGCCATCCCCAACTCCACTACTACTGTTAGTTGGCCGGTACACAACTCCCACTAGCGTTTTCTGCCCCTTAGTGTTACGCAGCTCTACCCATATCGATTCCACATCCTCCAAGCTAATGTCCTTCCTTTCTATTGCGCTAATCTCCTCTCTAACCAGCAACGCTACCCCACCTCCTTTTCCTTTCTGTCTATCCCTCCTGAATATTGAATATCCCTGGATGTTCAGCTTCCAGCCTTGGTCACCCTGGAGGCATGTCTCCATGATCCGAACTATATCATAGACATTAATAGCTATCTGCACATTCAACTCCTCCACCGTATTACGAATGCTCCTTGCATTGAGACACAAAGCCTTCAGGCTTGGTTTTACAACACTCTTACCCCTTATACTATTATGTTGAAAAGTGGCCCTTTTTGATTTTTTGACCTGGTTTTGTCTGCCTGCCGCTTGTAATTTTCACCTTGCTACCTATTGCTTCTACCCTCATTTGACACCCCTCTGTCTCTACGCTCACACATTTAAGAAACCCTTTCCCTTTACCTCCATCCTCCACTATCCCATTCGACACCCCACTCCCCTTATTCAGTTTAAAACCACCCCTGTAGCAGTGGCAAACCTGCCTGCCAGAATGCTGGTCCCACACCTGTTAAGATGCAATCCCTCCCTTTTGTACAGTTCCCCCTTACCCCAAAACAGATCCCAGTGATCTAAGAATCTAAATCCCTGTCTCGTGCACCAGTTCCTCAGCCACACGTTCAGGTCCCGTATCTTGCCTCCATTATCTCCATTATCTGCCTCAATTCAAGATAAATTAATTTTGTGGTGTATAACTGGAATGCAATAAGCATTAGCATAAAATTCTGCACTGCTTAATGGAATCGTATTTCCACTAAACGTTGCAAACATTTTTCCTTAGCTGTTTGTTAAACAAAGGTCACCTCAATTACGCAATGATCAGGTTGCCATCACTCTTTCAGTGCAATCTTATTTTCAATACGCTCTATGTCATCAGCACCGCATGCTGCATTCAGCATTCGAATCAGCCGTAAATATGATATTATGTTGGTGGGGACCACCAAATGGATGACGACACGGGTCATTCATAAACTGTTAAGTTAATTCAGCAGACCGCCGTTATGGTTGATTGAAAATAATGGCTGCACTATTGAATTAAGATTTGTGCCTCTTCGATGGCTAGGAAATGGGACAAACAGATAACTATATTACTAAAACTCTGTTCTTGACCGGTTTTGGCTCCCTGTTCTGCGGATTCCGAGAGTACGCCGCCACCTACGGTCGTCATTTTTGGCCACCTCGCTCAGAGCCCCCCCTCCGCGGCATGTGTGCCGAGAATTTTTCCCGTCGATGAAAATTGACAGAGATATTAATGTCGTTACACCATTCCCCATTCTCTCTGCTGCCCCCCGCTGGAGGGAGGGGGATGGACTATAAAACCAGGAAGTGGTGTGCCTCAATCAGTCTCTGCAAGTGGTGTGCCTCAATCAGTCTCTGCAAGTGGTGTGCCTCAATCAGAAATTTGAATGACACTGACAAATGTCTACAGCACTGTGAGTACCCTTAATTTGGTTTGAAAATGAAAATATGGTTAGAGGTAAAAAAGCACTGCCTGCAAATGATTGTTTGGGTTTGGGTTGAAGTAAAAAGGCCCCCCCCCCCCCCCCCCCTCCCTCTCCTCTACCCCCTCCCTCTACTCTCCCCCCCTCTCCTCTCCCCCCTCTCCTCCTCTCCTCCTCTCCTCTCCCCCTTCTCCCCCCACTCCCCCCCTCTCCCTCTCCTCCCCTCCTCTCCCTCCTCTCTCCCCCCTCTCCTCTCCCCCCTCTATTCTCCCCCCTCTCCTCCCCCCTCTCCTCCCCCCTCTCCTCTCCCCCTCTCCTCTCCCCCTCTCCTCTCTCCTCTCCTCTCCCCCTCTCCTCTCCCCTCTCCTCTCCCCCCTCCTCTCCCCCTCTCTCCCCCCCCCCTCTCTCTCCCCCCCTCTCTCTCTCCCCTCTGCCTCCCCCCCCTCCTCTCCCCCATCCCTCATCCCTCTCCCCGCTCTCCCCCCCCTCTCCCCCCTCTCCTCTCCCCCTCCCTCTCCTCCCCCCTTCCCTCTCCTCCCTCCCTCTCCCCTCTCCCTCTCCCTCCGTTCCCCCCCTCTCCTCTCCCCCCTCTCCTCTCCTCCGCCCCTTTCTCCCCCCTCATTCCCCCTCTCCTCCCCCCCTCTCCTCTCCACCCCTCTCCTCTCCCTCCTCTCCCTCCTCTCCCCCTCTCCCTCTCTTCCCCCTCCCTCTCCTCTCCTCTCCCCCCTTCCCTCCTCCTCCCCTCTCCCTCTCCCCTCCTCCTCCCCCTCTCCTCTCCCCCCTCCCCTCCCCCCTCCCTCTCCCCTCCGTTCCCTCTCCCTCTCCCCCCTTCCTCTCCTCCGCCCCTTTCCCCCTCCCCATTCCCCCCTCCCCCCCCTCTCCTCTCCACCCCCTCTCCTCTCCCTCCTCTCCTCCTCTCCCCCTCTCCTCTCCTCTCCCCCTCTCTCCTCTCCCCCCCCTTCCTCTCCCCCGTCTCCTCTCCCCCGCATCCCTACCCCCCTCACCTCACCCCTCTCACCCCTCTCCTACCCTCTCCTCCCCCTCTCCTCTCCCCCCCTCCTCCCCCCTATCCTTTCCCCCCCCTCTCCTCCCTATCCTTCCCCCCCTCTTCTCTTCCCCTCTCCTCTCCCCCTTCCCCCACACCTCCCCCCCTCACTCTCATCCTCTCTCGCTCCTCCCCTCCGCCCCCACCTTTCCCCTCTCACACACCCTCCCTCTTCTCCTCCACGCCCCCCCCCTCTCCCTCTTGTCCTTCTCTCTGTGTCTCTGCCCCTTCTCTCTCTGCCCTCACTCTCAATCCCCCCAACCCTCTCTAGATGTGACTGCATGTTGGGGGCTATGCGTCAGTAGATAGGGTGGTTATGGGGTAAATGGAGCAAATTAATCATATTAATATAATATCAAGGGGGTTAATTAGCGAGAGTGCAGGGGGGTGGGGGATAGTTAGTGTGTGTGATGCTGCATGCCGGCTCCCCCCCACAACCGCACGTTGGGGGAACAGAACCAACGGGTCTGCACTTGGTCTAGTTTTCATTAAAAATAGACACACAATGCTGCAATAACTCTGCGGGTCAGTCAGCAGTTCGGGAGAATAGGAACAGGTGACGTATCGGGTCGAGACCCCTCTTCAGACTGTCAGAGCAGTGGGAAATGAGAGATATGAAAAGGTACAGAAAAAATCAGAGCTGGCAGGTATGGTAAAGGAGCCCACAACGGTCCATTGTTGGCTGTAGAGAAGGTGATAACGAAGTTATACAAACAAGTAACCCTTGTATTACCTATCGCTCCACCCCCCACGACCTAGTCAACTAGCAGAACGACTAGGTCGTGGGAGGTTGAGCGAAAGGTAATACAAGGGTTACTTGTAATTAAAGAAGTTAATATTCATGTCGCTGGCATGTAAGCTGCCCTGTACGCACGGCATCTATTCCGCCGGCATTTGCAAATACAGTTCATGAGCAAAGCATCTTTTGCCTGGGCAGGACGCGGGGGATGGGAGAGAGGGGAGGGCGTTTGGTTGAAAATGCTCATCGTTTTCTTGTTGTAAGTACTTAGTGACAATAGTCGAGTTTCGTGTTCCTAGGTCCGAATATTTGTCCAATTATGTGTCCAAAATCTTACCGAATATTTGTCCAAGGTCAACCACATTACAAACCCCGGTCGATAAAACACACCAACGCCTCTACTTTCTCAGGCGACTAAGGCATATATCCAACAGCTCCTTCTAACTTTACAGATGCACAGAGAAAATATATTGCCCGGTTGCACCACAGATTGTTTCTGGATCAGCTCTGCCAAAGGACGCAAAGAGTAGTAAATGTAGCCCGGTCTATAGACAGAGCAGCCTACCCCTAACGACACCATCTCTACTTCAGGATGGCTGAGAAATGCACCTAATATAATCAATATAACCACTCGCACCTTCGTCATTCCCTCTTCCGTCGGTTATAATATACAAAAACTTGAAAACATGCAACAAACGCTTCAGGAACTTCCTCTTTCCCTCCGTTAGCAGACTACTGACCATAAGCTAAGGTCTCGACCCGATCTTCCAACCGACCTTTTGACTTTTTTTTCTCTGTGACAATAAATTGCAGAGAGTTGTAGATGTATTCCAATCCCTTACGCAGTCAGCGTCCGCACCATCGAGAGGATCTACACTTCTTAATTCATCGGGAATGGGGGCATTTAATCAATGTAACAAATCACACTGCAGCAATTTCCTGTTCTTTCATCGCCCGTCGAGTAGAATATACTAAAGATTGAAAGCACGTTCCAACAGTTTTAGAATTGTGATATCACGGCACATAAATTATAGGGTATAAACCAGACTTCCCTACCTCATTGCAGTCGTTGTACTTTTTCTCTTAAAAGTAAAGCTACAGTGCTGGAAACTATATTCTGCACTCATGCATGTTTTCACTTGTACAGCCTGTTGAGACCGTGTTTGGGTTTAATGACTGCATTAGACTGGATAGCACGCAAACAAAAGCACTTATACTGTATTTCGGCAAACGTAACACTAATACACTAACAGGATACCTGGTTTATGGTTCAAACGTTGCACTTACAGCTTCCCAGATAACGGCTGGTATGGAAAGGTGTTTCAAATCTTGCGTAATCTTCAGTTCGTATCCGCAAAATTGATACCGTCTTTCTTGGTTTTTGAAAACCTCATTAGACGCAGAGCCGGTTGAGCGTTCCATTTGCTGATGGGGTTGTGCTTTGCTTTCTCGACCGACTCTCCGATCAGTTTAAGTGGATCCAAGCACCAGGCGGCCTCCTTTCAAGCCCGGTTATACGAAGTTCAGTATATTGGAGACTTTCGTGGGATTGCAATTGAGTCGAAAGAAAAAAAAGCTATTATTTGGAACGTTGCAATTGTTCTTTATAATTTGCTATCCCACACAGGGTGATAGATATATGGGCCGAGCTGACAACGGAGCCAATTGAGGCAGATACCGAGTTGTCATTTAAAAGACATTTGGGAAAGTACACGGATTGGAAAGGGTTAGAAATATATGTGCCAAATGCGGCCAAATTAGACTAGGGTGGATGGGGCACTTTGGTCGGCTAAGACAAATTGGGACGAAGTGCCCATTTCCGTGCTCTATGATTCTATGGTAGTTGGAGAGGTGCATGGGTAGCAAAGATGGAGAGGGATACGGCAGAGGCCGATGTGACTCTACTACTTAATTAATAGCTATGCAAAAATGTACGTGAATACTCAAGTTAAAAACGAGCCCAAAAGAGCGAATTGAAAAAAGACAAAAGGGTTGTTTACCTGAGGGCAGGAGATTGCGTTTGTTTGGACTGCAGCTCTTAGATGTTAATGATAGTTAATGTACCCGAGAGGATTTTTGTTTATAATCCCGTAAAATGAAAACAATTAACCTTTTGTTTCAAAAACAATGCTGCCGTGCAAGCAATATGCAGAAGTAGCGATGGAAGCCTCCCTGCACAAGTTGTAAGTGTAACCAGAACATTTACCGTAAACCTCTGCACTGTCGTTCGACGATGGTTCCGGTTTTGTCAGTATCCACTTGCTGAATCCACCGGCTGCGAACTGTGTTCGTCTCAAGCTCTCCCAGTGAACATCAGCTTCAGTTTTAACTGACCATGGGGATTTAGGATTGCAACATCCTCGCTTTGGCAGAATTGTTACGAGGTGAAATATTCAGCCCATCGCAATATGCGGTTTCTGTGGACCAGATATCTCTCTTTTGTTCGTGTCCCGTGCAGTGCTTGGACGCTGGAACATATAGTACGTCCCGTTCTGTCCACTTTCGGCATTACTCATTCAATGAGCTTCATTGTGTCGCATGCGTTCTTTTGAATCCCTGCTGACTTTTAATATCTCCCATAGATAAAGGAGCAAAACCGAGGGGTGGGTGGGAGGGGGGGGGGGGGGGGGGGGGGGGGGAGGCGGTCAAATAGGAACAATCCCGCTGTGTTTTTGTTCGACGCCGTGCTCTATATGAAAGGGAGAAGATGCATTGTTGCGGCCTCGCGCGAAAAGGAAGCAAAATAACTTGGCTGGCATTCTCTTGGAAGCCACACGGATGTGACAGTAAACAAGGTGGAATGGAATAAATAAATGTGAAGACAAAATTAATAGAAAATAATTTCAGTTTGTTCATTGGCCACGGCCTAATATTTTAACAGATGTCAAGTAGGAATCAAAACCTGCAATTCAAGTACAATGTCCGTGAAGTAAAATTCGAACGTACTTTAAAGAGGGCACAGTGGCGCGGCGTTTAATGTGCTGCCTCATAGCGACAGAGGCGCGGGTTCGATCCCTATTACGGGTGTTGTCTGTACGAAGTTTGTACGTTCCCCATGCGTCCGCATAGATTTTCTCTGGGTGCTCTGGAGGTTTGGGGGTTAAGTGGATTGGCAACATTGTATGTTGTCCTGAGTGTATGTAGGATAGTGAAAGTGTACGTGGGTCGTTAGCGTTCGCGGACTCGGTGGTTCGAAGTGCCTGTTTCCGCGCTTTATCTCTATATTAACAAAATAACAATATACAATACAACAATACAATACATTACAATACAATACAATACAATACAATACAATATTGCTTGTGATTTGCTACTGAAGAGAAAATGTGTTAGAGGCAGCAATGGCATGTGAGGGGTCGCAACGTTCACATTATAGATGAGTATGTTGTCAATTGAATGTGAGCACACGATAACCTCAGCAGACGGGGATATTTTCGAACATCTATTCGTCTCAATTAATCCCGATTAGTACAAATAATTCATGCAATGCATATCTTCGAACTAAGTAATTAACTCTTCAGTTAAATTACTATTATATAGTGGCAAAACAATATTTACGCTGTAGTTAGATAACTATTGCGTGTTTCATACACAACTCGTCAACTCTTGATTTACGCAATATCCTATATTATAATTTAATCTCTCCAAACCTGTGCTTCTCACTGGTGCACGGATTTGTTGGACACCATCTGATGACCTTCGGTCTATCCTTGATCGGACTTTGCTGGTTTTACCTTGCACTGAATGTCATCCACTTACCTTGTATCGGCATATTGTAATGGCTCGCTTGTACTCATGTATTGTCTAACTACTGACTGGTTCGCAAGCAACAAAAACTTTTCACTGCACCTTGGTACGCGTGGCAATAAACTAAACTGAAACCCCAAAGAAAGGATAATGAATGTGTTGGTGACTGGAAGTTTTATATTTTAAAGACAGTTTGGCTACGTTAGACCTCTTTTCCT
This sequence comes from Leucoraja erinaceus, assembly GCF_028641065.1. Classification (NCBI taxonomy): domain Eukaryota; kingdom Metazoa; phylum Chordata; class Chondrichthyes; order Rajiformes; family Rajidae; genus Leucoraja; species Leucoraja erinaceus. The sequence continues at coordinate 97,858 of NW_026575308.1, read as the reverse complement.
GCCTATGGGAGTGACTTCTACACAATGCTCAGGGTCGTGAATAAAGTGAATGGTCGCAGTCATTTCTCTGTGGTAGGGGAGGTTAAAACAAGAGGGCACAGTTTGAAGGCGGTGGTGTGATTTACACAGGGAACTGAGCGGCTTGGTTTTTCATACATTGGTACGGGTGTACACACACACACGACTAGACTTCCAGAAAATAAAACGTTTAAGACACAACAAACAAAAAACGATGAAAAGGACAGCCGTATGGCAAAGCAGCCATACTCGACGACGCCCCCTCCTGCCTAAATATAGCAGCAGACAGATTTCTTCCAGAACAGCAATGCACAATACCAAAGTGCAAGAGACACACATTCTTTTTGTGGCACTTATCTTTTAGCATAAATATATATTCAATGCAGTTCCAAATCTTACTAGTGAACTTGTGTTTTTCGTTAATTCACAGATAGAGGAGTTGGTGGAGAAGCTGAGGTTGCAGCGTGTACTCCGGTCTGAAGAAGGCCCCAACCCGAAATGTCACATATCCATTTCCTCCAGTCATGCTGCCTGACCCGCTGAGTTTCTTCAGCACTGTCTTATTTTGTTGGACATTGTACTCAGGGATATTATCATATTCACATGGATATTCCCCTATTGTTAATATAACGTGTGCACCACCTCCCAGAATGAAATTAACCTACAAAGTGACCGGTAAAACCATTATTTCGACCGTTTCGTATCTCTAGGTTGCTCTTATTCCCACTTTTCCCCAGAGTCCTGTTGACTGCTGTGATGTGACGGATGGTCAGGGCACTGGGAGCGAAGATTGATGCCATCGGTAATAATTGTGTTAAAGTAAGATGATTGCACCAATGTGCTCTTTATAAGGGCGAGACTCAGCTTTCCCTCTGTAATACCAAAGATTATTATTGTTCAGCAAGACGGGCTGGCGAATTAAGAAAACGGAGTGGTCGCTTACATGTCACCCCACCGCCAGAAATGATATAGTTACTCTCGACTTTTTCCGGGAACAATAATTAAGTTGCATGTTCCGGCTGCAAATGGACACGAAGCGATCAAACATGAAAGCGACTGTTATCCAAACCGAACTGTCAACGGAGACGAGATACAATACATGTCTAAGCGAATAGATAGGAGTTAATACCAATAAACTAAAGACGAAACACATATTGCTAATCCGATATATCATCACATCTATGATAATAATTGAAAGACAAGACAAGACAACAGAGAGACAAGAGGCATCTATTTATCACACTCACAGATGTTAATATGCGTTTATTGTTGTTTTTATTGTATTATATGTATGACTGCTGCAATTTCGTTCGGACTTCGGTCTGAATGCCAATCAAGGCTATCTAATCTAATCTAATCACATGTACCAATTGGTACAGTGAAATGTGTGTTCACCCTACAGCCATACGAATAAAAAAGAGCACTGAACACGACAGTCTTTAACCTAGACCTCCCACACAGCGGAACCAAAGTTCCCCACTGTGAGGGAAGGTACCAAAGTTCAGTCATGCTCCTCTGTTGTCCTCTGTTGTTCATCCGTGGTCGGGCGGCTCCCGAGCCCCGCTACGGGCGGCCCCATGTTCAGGCTCTCTCGCCGGGATGATGGAACTCCGACGTCGGGACGGGAGAACAACTTCAGCGGCTTGGATTTCCGAATCGGCCACTTCCTACCGGAGTCCGCGGCTCCCGAAGTCCACAAGCCGCGCTGGGCGGATATTTACGCTGGCGGCCCTCGGTAAAAGGTCCCAGGACTCCGCGATGTTGAGGTCACCGCCACCAGCGATGGAAGCAGCAAGCCCAGCACTCCGGAGAATCAAACGGCGATCCAGGTAAGGCATCGCCCGCTGCGCGGTGAATCCAGGGCTGCGCCGCTGCTGAAGCTCAGGTCCGGTCCCCGCCTGGAAAGACCGCGCCAATCCAGTTGGTAGGCCGCAAGGAGGACGTCGAGGACGCGACACCGAGATTAGTCGCACACTCGCCAGGAACTGACTGGGAAATGGTTTCTCCCTTACCATACCACCTCCCTCACATAGAAAAACGAAATAAACCTCCAAAACACACTTTTAAAACAGACTAAAAATAAAAAAAAGTTAGAAATACAGACAGAGGTTGCCATCAATGCGGGGCCCCTAGTGGATCAACGGCTGCATTGGCCTCCAGAAAATGTAATCCATTTAGAAAGGCCTCCACCTCAAGTCAGGATCACAATCGCCACGCCATTCACTGTGGAAAATAAGTGATGTGTTTCATGAGTGTTATCTCCAAAATCATGAGAACTGCACCTTGCGCAAATGTAGTTTTGTTGTTCATGGCCGATGATTTAAATAAGATATCCATATGATATCGGTTTCATCTCACTGTATCAAATCATGCTTCCAATACACAAAGGAGTGCTCCCGATTCATCATCTTGAAAATGGTAGCGGATGGGACGCTCATATATTGAACAATGCAAGGTAACAAAGAGCCAGCGCAATAATTAGTCCACACAATAAGATGTACAATTAGGGGTCAGATTGCAAAAGGTTCTAAATGTGAAATATAACTTGTAAAACGCAGAAGATAGTAAATCCAGAGTAAACACTAAGTTCCGGGGTTACTCAACGGGTCAGGTAGCATTTGCGGAGGGAATGTGGTTCAGTTTAGCTTTAATTTCGCGATCCCCGCACATTAACACTACCAACACACATTAGGGACAATTTACACTTCAATCAAGCCAATTAATCTGCAAACCTGTACGCCTTTGAAATGTGGGAGGAAACAGAATTTATCGAAAAAATACCACGCGGTCATGGGGAGAACGTGCAAGCTCCATACAGACAGCATTCGTAATCATGATCGAACCCGGATCTACTGGCGCTGTAATGCAGCATCTGGCTATGCATGGCTGCAAATTGACCGCTGTAAAGCGCTGTAAGGCACCAACTCTACTGCTGCGCCGCCGTGTCGTTTTCGGTTGGCAAATTTCATCAAACTGATTATAATTAAGGAGGAAAAGCAGGAAAGAAAGTCGGAACGGGCCAATGTCTGGAAAGTTATAAGTGAATACAAGTGAATGGTGGTGGGGAGGGGGCTAGTATGTGTCAGGTCGCGATTGAAACGAGACAAACGTGTGTCAGACAAGAAAAATGAAATGTTAATCCAGGAGGAGGAGTGTAGGCAGAATGGGACAGTTGTGATAGATGGGATAAAAGGGTTCGCAGAGGGATGGGTTTACGAACACGGAGTGAGGGGGAAGGCGGTGTTACTAATATTCGGAGAATTACATGTTTAATGCATTGGTTTGTCAGCTATGCGAGCGGAATATGCGGCAATGTTAATCCAGCCTCCATCTGGCAATGGAGGAGGCCCAGGGCAGAAAGGGAAACATGTGAAATGTGTTGGAAGGAACTGCAGATGCTGGTTTCAAACGAAGATAAGCACAAAGGGCCGGACTAACTGAGCGGGTCAGTCTGCAACTCTGGGGAAAAGGGATAGGTGATTTTCCAGATAGAGACCCGAAGTGTCTCAAGATCAACGAAGCTGCATCAGCATGGAAAAATAATAATAATCAACGAAGCTGCATCAGCATGGAAAAATAAGAAGGAAATCCAGGGATGTTATGCCGATCATATGCATAACCCGTCACAGAAAGACGCCTTTTAAACGTCTCAATTGCTGTTGGCGTCTCTGCCTTTCACGTTATGTATTAATGATGTGGAGCATGGTGGAATTTGTGGCTTTGACACCAGTTGTGCGAATGATACGAGGATTGGTGAATGGGCAATTCTGCAGATGTATTTGGACAGGCTGGGTGAGGGTGTCAAATAAATGGCTAATGGCAAAGTGTAAGGTATTGCACTTTGCTTGACGGAGTTAGAGCGTAGGGTATTTTCTAAATGGGGCCAGATTATTCAAAAAAGACAGAAGCGATTTTACAGAAAAGGCATGCAAATAAAGCTGGGTATCATCTGCGTGTGAGTGCCATGCTTTCTAAGGATGCAATATTACGACAAAAGCAGGGGCCCCACGAATGTTACAGGGCGGAAGAGGATTCAAACCCAGTAGTAATGAAGGCAAATGGGCAAAAGGACATCCAGGGAGCATGCATATTGAGAAAGACGGTTTTAAAACGATTGCTGTTGGCTTCTCTGCCTTTCACGTTATGTATTAATGATGTGCATGGTGGAATTTGTGGCTTTGACACCAGTTGTGCGAATGATACGAGGATTGGTGAATGGGCAATTCTGCAGATGTATTTGGACAGGCTGGGTGAGGGTGTCAAATAAATGATTAATGGCAAAGTGTAAGGTATTGCACTTTGCTTGACGGAGTTAGAGCGTAGGGTATTTTCTAAATGGAGATTATTCAAAAATCAAAAGTGCAAAGGACGTGTGAGTGTTGATGCAATATTTACGACAGGACAGTTTACAGGGCGAAACAGTAGTAATGAAGGCAAATGCAAAGTTAGCATTCATATTGAGAGGTATAGAATATCAAATAGAATATCAATATAGGCGTAGAGAGGTTCTTCTGCAGTTGTATAGGGCTCTGGTAAGACCACATATGGAATATTGCGTACATTTCTGGTCTCCTAATTTGTGGAAGGGCACCCTTGTAACGGAGGCAGTGTAGCGTATGTTCACGAGATTGATCTCTGGGATGGCGGGACTGTCATATAAGGAAAGACTGAAAAGACTGGGCTTGTATTCACTGGAGTTTGGAAGGATGAGGGGAGATCTTATAGAAACATATAACATTATGGTTGCAGGAGGGCTGTGATTGGAAACGAAATATTCCAGGATTTCGTCGCTTCATGTGTGATATAATTGGAGGTGCAATAGGTGGAGGTGTTGTATTGCTTGTCAGGGAATACATTGCAGTGGTGCTTTGGCAGGATAGATTTGAGGGCTCGTCTAGGGAGGCTATTTGGGTGGAAGTGAGAAGTGGGAAAGGTGTAGCAACACTTATAGGGGTGTATTATAGACTGCCAAATGGGGAGCGAGAATTGGAAGAGCAAATATGTAAGGGGATTGCAGATATTAGTAGTAAGCACAAGGTAGTGATTGTGGGAGATTTCAATTTTCCACACATAGACTGGGAAACACATTCTGTAAATGGGCGGGATCATTTGGAGTTTGTAAAATGTGTGCAGGATAGTTTTTTGCAGCAATACATAGAGGTACCTACTAGAGAAGGGGCGGTGCTGGACCTCCTGTTAGGAAATGAGACGGGTCAGTTGGCGGAGGTATGCGTTGGGGAACACTTCGGGTCCAGTGATCACAATGCCATTAGTTTCAATATAATTATGGAGAGGGTCAGAACTGGACCTAGGGTTGAGATTTTTGATTGGAGAAAGGTTAACTTTGATGAGATGCGAAAGGATTTAAAATGAGTGAATTGGGACATTTTGTTTTATGGGAAGGATGTAGAAGAGAAATGGAGGACATGTAAAGGGGAAATGTTAAGAGTACAGAATATTTATGTCCCTGTTCGGTTGAAAGGAAATAGTAAACATTCGAAAGAGCCACGGTTTTGAAGGGAAATTGGACACTTGGTTCGAAAAAAGAGAGAGATCTACAATAATTCCGGCGACATCACCACGGAGGTCCGCTGGACTGGAGGGCGGCATCTCCAGCCTGGGTCGGTCGCCTCAGCGTAGAGAAAGAACAAGGAGGGAGGAGACGGAGACCAAGACTTTGCCTCCATCACAGTGAGGATGTGCTTGGTGAACTCACTGTGGTGGGTGTACTCATTCTTGTACTCATGCATGGATGTGACCGCACATAATAACCATATAACCATATAACCATATAACAATTACAGCACGGAAACAGGCCATCTCGATCCTTCTAGTCCGTGCCGAACACATAATCTCCCCTAGTCCCATATACCTGCGCTCAGACCATAACCCTCCATTCCCTTCCCATCCATATAACTATCCAATTTATTTTTAAATGATAAAAACGAACCTGCCACCACCACCTTCACTGGAAGCTCATTCCACACAGATACCACTCTCTGAGTAAAGAAGTTCCCCCTCATGTTACCCCTAAACTTCAGTCCCTTAATTCTCATGTCATGTCCCCTTGTTTGAATCTTCCCTACTCTCAGTGGGAAAAGCTTTTCCACGTCAACTCTGTCTATCCCTCTCATCATTTTAAAAACCTCTATCAAGTCCCCCCTTAACCTTCTGCGCTCCAAAGAATAAAGCCCTAACTTGTTCAACCTTTCTCTGTAACTTAGTTGCTGAAACCCAGGCAACATTCTAGTAAATAAATATAATTATTTATTAATCTGCATAATGGCACCGCGTATAAATAATGATTTCTTCAGCAACATATTGATTTTCAGGTACTAGAACACTTAATGGTTTGAGATAACTTGGCAGCTCTGAATACATCGCGATATCGGCAAACTACTAAAAAAACTTAAAATCCAAGAGCCAAGGCGGCACCCGGATCCCACCCGTAATGGGCGAGGGCAGGCGCTCGCACCCCGTCAACCCGCGCACTCGGAGTAAGAATTTTAATTTTCAAATGTTGGCAGGTCTGCCGTAATCGACATTTTTGTCACGTTTTCAAAAACCTCAATCAGATGTGTGTGTGTGCGCGCGAGAGAGAGATAGATAGATAGATAGAGAGAGAGAGAGAGAAGAGAGAGAGAGAGAGAGAGAGAGAGAGAGAGAGAGAGAGAGAGAGAGAGAGAGAGAGAGAGAGAGAGAGCAATAACACCGTGTGAGCGAATAGATAACGCGCAGGAACTTAGACTGATTTTTTAGAAATATCATAATTTCACTGAGGTGGGGTAACGGAAGAGTGCAGGGTGCCTCTTTTCAATAATAGCTGCAAATAAAACGTCTATGACCATAAACCTAATAGCTGTTTTAGAAACGTTATTGAAGATAATTGGATGTATAATATAGGCACGCATTTGGAGAGAAGTTGGTTGATTAGTGGGAGATCAGCATAGTTGTGTAATGGGAAGTCAGCCAAGCCACTGATAATGTACCGCATGTTTGATTGCTCTAGAAGGTTAATTCAATTAGGGTTCGAACTTTGGGTAAGGATACAGGGAGTCCTCATTGGATACATAATTCGTTTTATGGCAGGAAGCAGAGTGTGGTGACGTACGGATATCTTTCAGACTGTGGGTGTTCCACTAAAGGGCTGCCTCTGACATCAGCGCTATCCCATGCTGTCTGTCTTCCTGATCAACGACCTGACTACATTCTACCTCTGACCCGCGGATTCCCCTGACATCAGTCTGATGACGGGTCTGGACCCGACACGTCACCCATTCTTCTCTTCAGAGATTCTGCCTGTCCCGCTGAGTTATTCCAGCATTCTGTGTCTATCTGGACGAAGATATACAATGCAGAATTAGTACCTTTGCAAGTTACATAAAAATGGGCAGCGATGGTTATAAATAATTAGATCGATATTTTGATTAACTGAGCTAGTGGTCCGAGTAAAAACAATTGGAGGTTAATGTAAATATGTGTACGATGTTGTATTTTGGTAAGTCAAATCAGGGCAGAACATTCACATTGAATGGCAGGGGAGTGGTTTAGAGGAGAGTGATCCGCATGTATAAGTACACACAGTAGTTCCGTAAAAGTGGCATCACCGGTACAGATGGTGCTGAAGAGGGATTTTGACACGCTGGCTTTCATCAGTCAGATAACGACGTATTGAACTTTGGATGTTATGTTGCAGTTGTAGAAGTCGTTGACGAGCCCGCATTCGGAATATTGTTTTCCATTTGGTCAGGCGTGAGAAATCGCCGTAAGCTGGAACTTACTTAGTATATTTCTACTCTAACTGGAAAGGTTGGAAAATAGGTTTACGAGAGTATTGATTGCAAAATAGGGCCAGAACTATGGGCGGAGGTTGGGAAGTCGGTGGTTCCCACATTGCCTGATGTGAGGAATGTTGAATTGTACATAACGCGAAAGATAAATTGCCCTGTTAGATTTTGTTTATAGTTCGTGGCGCAAATAGATAAACCCCGAGAGAGATCTCCTTCTGTCGTCAACAGATATATTCCCCAAGCAACACATGGAACGGAAAGAAATGTGAAATTTCTAACGTCAAACTTGCCCGATCAACAAGCAACCATGCACATAAAGAAATGTAGAATCGTCGTCTATTTTATTTCCGCAAGATTAGGGATTAAAACAAAAACCGGTAAGCCCCTTAGTCGTTCAACTAACTAAATTAGAAATGCTGCAGCGAAGTACTGATGAAATAGTCATCCGAATACTGTGGAGTGAACATTAGTATTCATTTTACGTGATCTAACTGTGGCCATGAGTTCTACCCATGGATATGTTGCTGATGGAAAATGTCACCCATTACTAGCCTGGAGGCAGATAGCATCCAGGCTAGCATTTTGACTATTCACTGGGCCACAATCTTTATTTTGCAGGAGTAAGGAAGTGCAGATGTTGGAATCATGAGAATATTTTGGAGTTAAACGGTTCAGCCAACATCTATCGAATACATGGATAGACGACGTGTCAGGTCCGGCTATCGTGGTCAATTAATTGTCAGTGTCCCTCTGTGACAAACAGCAAAATCTGTCGTTGTTTTCCTATATAGAAGGAAACAATAGTCGCCTAAGTAGTCTGCAATTGTTACATATTCAATGTGTGTAGTTTTTGCGAGTTCTCATCTATTCAGAAAATAACATACCGAAGACACATCTGGGTTGTGGTTAAGATTTATTTTTCAAAGTGCCGCTATTTAGCCTGTCATTTGTCGCTCGGACGCCATTAGCGGCAGACAAGCAGGCCGAACCTACATTTACAGCTTACATCAAAATATAAACATACAATGCTGGGAAAACTCAGGAAGCATATGTTGACACGGAAAAAAAGTAACGTTCAGTTTCAACTACATCGGAACAAATCAGTTTCAACGTTTAACTGGATAAACATATCATCAGCTCGCATATTCCTAAAAACGAGGAATTTGCTGATTCCTTCCTGTTATTCTAAGATTTCGAGGTAGTAAGTTTGAGTCATACCCGTTACTTCAGCTGCTGCTCATTAGTTTGAAGGGGAATTTGACAGTGTCCTTCAACTGTTTCCTGAATTTAGTCTGGGTCCCAGCGTATATACATGAGTTGGTGCAGGAACTGAGAAGCTCCAACATGTATCCGCTTTCTTGCAAAATAAACCTTGGGTCAGTGGAATTGGAACTATTTGCATAGTTGCTGCTTGTCATTTGAACAAATATAAAATTCACAAGAAAAGTTAATCGCAACAGCATGAAACTTCCAGAGATCGCCAGGAGTAAAATTATGGACTTCCTCCTGCTCTCCATCTCCGGGTCACTCAGCTTATCGCCATTACAATGGGCCCGGAGCCTCCTGCGGGCTCTGCTTGCATTTAAAATAATCTTGACCGTCAGAGCGTTGAACACCAAAATGAGGAGAAAAGGGACGCACGGGTTTAAAATACGGCGCAGCCAATCATAAACTCTCCACGCATTTGCAGTATAATACATGTCTTTTATCTTGCAGTACCAGGGCACGTTATCAATCCCATACACGGGTTCATATAGAAAGTAAGAGGGGACGTTTTTTAAACAACCGAGAGCGCAAATTATTCCAATAACGACAGCCGCGGTTTTCTCGGTGCAATACCTGAGTTTCGGCTGCTGACAGCAAATGGCAATGCATCGATCGAATGTGAAAGCGACCGTTAACCAAACCGATGTGTCTTTAGAAGCCCAACTGAGGACGGTAACAATACTGCAACCCGGAGTGGTGGACAAGAAACTAACTGGGAAATAAATCGCTCGGAGTCGACTTAATATCACAGCGGTGATAACGACCAGGAAATCCGCCACGGCCATGGACACCAGGTAACGCGTGATACACTTTGAGAGGCCGCACTTTCCCTGGGATAAAATCGCGATTGTCACAATATTGGCTGCAGGAAACAAGAAGACATTGGATGATTAGTGATTACTGTCCCTGCTGCATGCGGAGGTTACGGTGAAATTTGTGCACGCTGGAAGTTGATTGACAATGCTTCGCCCATCGATGGACAACAATACGTTTTCAATACATCTGTCAAATTAGATAATATCTGCTTATAAATCGAAATATTGTATGCACGAATAAGTGCATGAACACATAAGCACCCCATAATCATGAAAGCAATGAATGGAAACAAATATAGAAATAATGGTGTCCAAAAGCAGGAAATATATTTCTACCTGGCTAGATTGCTGAGGGCATGGGTGAGCATCCTCCATATACAAGGGGGATAATTCGGATTCAGAAGAAGATTAAATAAGTAACTGTGATTGTGGCAAGCCTGAGCAATTGGCTACCGCAAACGATTCCGGGAGCAAACTGCTAATAATACTTGCGATTGAGATAGATTTCTGCTTTGATAAAGCATCATGGGTTTGTGTGTCTCCTGTTCTTGCTTGTATGAAAGACGCTTTGAGTTTCTTATGTACGAATCTCAACAACACGACATGCGGAGTGAGCGCAAATATTTCACAAAGTCGTTGAGTAAGCACAGCTGCTATTAAGAGAAAAGTGGGGTTCGACCTCTGATATCCCTTCACCCCCTGGAAGTAACAAAGGAAGTAACATTGAAAAAAGTAGGTACGTCTATTGTATTTTACGGTCAATAAGAGACAAGTAGAGACATAATGTTTTGATAAATATACACTGTGGGGAATCAGCGAGAGAAGCACATGTAAGCATGGAATGCATTTAAATTAAATTGGATGATTGGCTGCTCTTTCAGAAGCTGATATAGTCAAGGACTGTGCGCGTACATTTACACACGCCATGGGATCACTGTGCCTGGTCATTCAATTGGAGAATAAGTAGTAAGATATTGTGGGAATTACGGGATATATGGAGCTGTCAACGTACGGAAAAAAACGAACAGTGTGTTCAGTAAATATAGACAAAAATAAGACTTTTTTATGTTAAGTAGTGGGCGCAGGAAAATAGATCAGCGGTTATCTATGAATAATAAACAGGAACTAATGCAGACATGATATTTCGTGCTAGTTTAGTGATACCAGAATTTATAATGACACACAATGTCATGATGTGCTTTCGTGGAGATCACATTTCACATGTTTTTTCCCCCCACTGTCCACACAGAGAAACCGGATATAGACGGATCTGCCATAATATGTTGAAACCAACCAATTATTAAAATGACGTAGCAATAAAGTAGCAATGTCGAAGAGCCGAATGGCCTACTCCTACACCTATTTTCTATGTTTTCTTTCTTTCTATAATTGTAATATCTTGCACGTGACTTCAATGCATAAACATGCTCTGCATAATAAACTTACATCCTGTTGTTAAAAATATATAAATATGTACACACGTTTCATCTTTCGATATGGAATCAAATTGGATCACGGCAAACTAACAAAAGGTACCTCCAAATAAAATCGCACGAACAACATTATGCCTCAGCAGTCGGCATATTCGCCTGCTGCAGTTTACCGTACCTGGAACGCCGAAAGCAGCCAGAATTGAATAATACACGGCAAACACCGGTGATTTTCCGGGCGCGTGCATTTTCAATGAGAACGATGCACCCGCCAGCTGCAAAGTCTGCGATCAGAAAAAAAAACATCACATCCATTTATACCCGGAGTTATTCCCTCGAGCGTCAATTAACGAGGGCAGCAGAGTACTTGTATTCAATGAACAAACACATTCAGGCATTTATGATCAGTTTTACATTAATTACGTTAATTAATCGAACAAAGTGCAACTCACGTCATTCGACTGATTAATATTCAATATAATATTGCTAAATTGGAATTGAATTAATTTAAATTTTGTAGCAGATACACTACATACAATACAATATTACTGTATTAGCCAAGTATTAGCCATGGTAGGAAACGGGTTCCCGATGTTAGGCGAATCCGGAACCAGGGGCCAGATTTTCAGAATAAGGGGAAGACCATTTAGAACGGAAATGAGGAAAAAAAGTTCACACCGTTGTGAATCTGTGGAATTCTTTGCATTAGAAAGAATGGAGGCCAATTCTCTGGGTGCTTTCAAGAGAGAGTTAGATAGAGCTCTTAAAAATAGCGGAGTCAAGAGATATGGGGAGAATGCAGGAACGGGGTACTGATTGTGGATGATCAGTCATGATAACAGTGAATCGAAGGGACGAATGGCCTACTCCTGCACCTCTTGTCTATTGCCTATGTTTTGCAACATGAGGAATTTCATTTGACAAATCAGTCATACAAATAAAAAGTAACAGAATACTCAAGATACATTTTAACATAAACATCCACCAGAGTGACTCCTCAACATTCCTCACTGTGATGGAAGGCGAAAATAAAAGTTCAACCTCATCCCTTCTTTGTTCTCCCGCCGTCGGGGACCTCGAGCCTTCCGTAACATAGAAACATAGAAACATAGAAATTAGGTGCAGGAGTAGGCCGTTCGGCCCTTCGAGCCTGCACCGCCATTCAATATGATCATGGCTGATCATCCAACTCAGTATCCCGTACCTGCCTTCTCTCCATACCCCCTGATCCCCTTAGCCACAAGGGCCACATCTAACTCCCTCTTAAATATAGCCAATGAACTGGCCTCAACTACCCTCTGTGGCAGAGAGTTCCAGAGATTCACCACTCTCTGTGTGAAAAAAGTTCTTCATCTCGGTTTTAAAGGATTTCCCCCCTTATCCTTAAGCTGTGACCCCTTGTCCTGGACTTCCCTAACATCGGGAACAATCTTCCTGCATCTAGCCTGTCCAACCCCTTAAGAATTTTGTAAGTTTCTATAAGATCCCCTCTCAATCTTCTAAATTCTAGAGAGAGTATAAACCAAGTCTATCCAGTCTTTCTTCATAAGACAGTCCTGACATCCCAGGAATCAGTCTGGTGAACCTTCTCTGTAGTGCCGCTATTGCAAGAATGTCCTTCCTCAGATTTGGAGATCAAAACTGTACGCAATACTCCAGGTGTGGTCTCACCAAGACCCTGTACAACTGCAGAAGAACATCCCTGCTCCTATACTCAAATCCCTTTGCAATGAAAGCTAACATACCATTCGCTTTCTTCACTGCCTGCTGCACCTGCATGCCTACCTTCAATGACTGGTGTACCATGGCACCCAGGTCTCGCTGCATCTCCCCCTTTCCCAATCGGCCACCATTTAGATAATAGTCTGCTTTCCCCGTTTTTTGCCACCAAAATGGATAACCTCACATTTATCCACATTATACTGCATCTGCCAAACATTTGCCCACTCACCCAGCCTATCCAAGTCACCTTGCAGTCTCCTAGCATCCTCCTCACTGCTAGCCCCCCACACCCCCCCCCCCCCCCCCCCCCAGCTTAGTGTCATCCGCAAACTTGGAGATATTTCCTTCAATTCCCTCATCCAGATCATTAATATATATTGTAAATAGCTGGGGTCCCAGTACTGAGCCTTGGGGTACCCCACTAGTCACTGCCTGCCATTGTGAAAATGACCCGTTTACTCCTACTATTTGCTTCCTGTTTGCCAGCCAGTTCTCTATACACATCAATACTGAACCCCCAATGCCTTGTGGTTTAAGTTTGTATACTAATCTCTTATGTGGGACCTTGTCGAAAGCCTTCTGGAAGTCCAGATACACCACATCCACTGGTTCTCCCCTATCCACGCTACTAGTTACATCCTCGAAAAATTCTATAAGATTCGTCAGACATGATTTACCTTTCGTAAATCCATGCTGACTTTGTCCAATGATTTCACCACTTTCCAAATGTGCTGCTATCCCATCTTTTATAACTGACTCTAGCAGTTTCCCCACTACCGATGTTAGACTAACTGGTCTGTAATTCCCCATTTTCTCTCTCCCTCCTTTCTTAAAAAGTGGGGTTACGTTTGCTACCCGCCAATCTTCAGGAACTACTCCAGAATCTAAACAGTTTTGAAAGATTAATACTAATGCATCCACTATTTCTGGAGCTACTTCCTTAAGTACTCTGGGATGCAGCCTATCTGGCCCTGGGGATTTATCGGCTTTTAATCCATTCAATTTACCCAACACCACTTCCCGGCTAACCTGGATTTCACTCGATTCCTCCAACTCCTTTGACCCGCGGTCCCCTGCTATTTCCGGCAAATTATTTATATCTTCCTTAGTGAAGACGGAACCAAAGTAGTTATTCAATTGGTCCGCCATATCCTTGTTCCCCATGATCAACTCACCTGTTTCTGACTGCAAGGGACCTACATTTGTTTTAACTAATCTCTTTGTTTTCACATATCTATAACAACTTTTGCAGTCAGTTTTTATGTTCCCTGCCAGTTTTCTATCATAATCTATTTTTCCTTTCCTAATTAAGCCCTTTGTCCTCCTCTACTGGTCTTTGAATTTCTCCCAGTCCTTCGGTATGCTGCTTTTGCTGGCTAATTTGTACGCATCATCCTTCGCTTTGATACTATCCCTGATTTCCCTTGTTATCCATGGATGTACTACCTTCCCTGATTTATTCTTTTTCCAAACTGGGATGAACAATTTTTGTAGTTCATCCATGCAGTCTTTAAATGTCTTCCATTGCAGATCCACCGTCAACCCTTTTAGAATTAATTGCCAGTCAATCTTGGCCAATTCACGTCTCATACCCTCAAAGTTACCTTTCTTTAAGCTCAGAACCATTGTTTCTGAATTAACAATGTCACTCTCCATCCTAATGAAGAACTCAACCATATTATGGTCACTCTTGCCCAAGGGGGCACGTACAACAAGATTGCTAACTAACCCTTCCTCATTACTCAATACCCAGTCTAAAATAGCTTGCTCTCTCGTTGGTTCCTCTACATGTTGATTTAGATAACTATCCCGCATACATTCCAAGAAATCCTCTTCCTCAGCACCCCTGCCAATTTGATTCGTTTTCTGCCCCTTAGTGTTTTGCAGCTCTACCCATACCGATTCCACATCCTCCAAACTAATGTCCTTCCTTTCCATTGCATTAATCCCCTCTCTAATCAGGGGACGATCTTACTCCCGTAGCTTCGCCTGAGCCCTCCTCGCCAGGGCGATCAAGTTCCTTAATCGGGGGTGGGGGTCTCAGCTACCCCGCGCCGCGATCTGACCCCGGGTCGGGGCTGATTGAACCTTCTCAGTCGTTGGAGCTCCCGACAACTTCGGTCTCTACCCGAGTCTGCGAGCTCATTGATGTTAAAATTTGCAGGCCGTGGTTGGAGGGATCCTAGGCAAGGGATCGGCTTCGATGGCAAGTCCATGCCCCCGCGTTGGCGCTCAAACTCAGTCGCGAGCGAGGCTTCCAGCTACACGATGTTAGGCCGCAGGGCGACGGCAGAAACGATTCGGAAAGCAATCCCGACAGGGTAAGATATTGAAAACATTCAGCCATTATCATATTGAATGGCGGTGCAGGCTCGAAGGGCCGAATGGCCTACTCCTGCACCTATGTTCCATCTTTCTATGTTTCTATGAAAAAAAAGTTCCCTCAACCCCACCCCTCCTCCACTACATAAACCAGAAAACAATTACACAACCTTTTAAAACAAATTATAAGTAACAAAAAAGATGGACACACAGAAAGACTGTTGGCGAGCCTGCCACCGTACGGCGCCCCGGGTGGTATACAGAGATTATAGTAGCATTGAATTAAAATACCAATTTATAGTAGTGTAAAATGACTGAATGTTTAAAATATGTAGGGAGGAACTGCAGAAGTTGATTTAAACCGAAGATAGATCAAGAAAGCTGGAAATCTCAGAGGGACAGGCAGCATACATGGAAAGAAGGAATGCGTGACATTTCGGGTCGTGACCCTTCTTCAAAAATAATTTGTTAGAATAAATGTTCTTGCAACGATAAAGTTGGATTAACTAAGAAGGGACGCGTGGAGATTCGGGGCCGATCATGTCGATGTTGATTTTCAGACTGTAAATAATGGAACGTGGATTTCCATAGCAATCTGCAATACCACCGCTATTTCCCGACTTTGGACGTCGGTGTCATTTCCAAATTGGCTTTTGATTATCAACACCAAAGTAAAATGAAGGTGGAGCAGTGGAAGTAAATTTGTATTCAGATAATAATCTGCTCCCTTGTTTTTGCCGCCATTGATCCCTATTACACTTGGACAAAAAACCGCTTCTAACACAGAGCATTTTCCCAGCAGCTTCAAATGATGATGTTGTACCGCCACATAGTGGTGGTTTTGGGAAGCCAGAACCCTCGTAATTGGTCAGTTCTGTCACGTGACCGCGGGGGGGGGGAGGGGGGGGGGCCGTTTCGCGAACTTTTTAGCGTAGTTCGTCAGCGCTTCTCCCAGCAACATGATCTGTTTTGTGTTAGCTAGTCAGGCACGTGTATTGCTCGAGGTTTTGTTTCATTTTTAATTGTTTATAAAAAATATTTTCACTCAACCATATAACCATATAACCATATAACCATATAACAATTACAGCACGGAAACAGGCCATCTCGACCCTTCTAGTCCGTGCCGAACACATAATCTCCCCTAGTCCCACATACCTGCGCTCAGACCATAACCCTCCATTCCCTTCCCATCTATATAACTATCCAATTTATTTTTAAATGATAAGAACCAACCTGCCTCCACCACCTTCACTGGAAGCTCATTCCACACAGCTACCAGCCTAGTTTCGCTATAATGTCACAGTGAACCAATCGTAATTGGCCCTCCAGCTGCCCAGAGCCACAATTCTCACAGGCCTCGCGCCAAAATTCCCTGCTCTTATCTTCGCAGCTGGGAGCCGCTCCCGAACCTGTCCATCAAGTGCCGAGGGGGATGAACCAGGGAGTGGCACTGCCCCCCCCCCCCCCCCCCCCCAGAACCGGAGGCACGAAAAGAAAAGGGGGGCGTACGTGACGACCAGCCCGCGTGCGCACCACGGCAGGCACTGGAACCGGAGACACACTGCCAGGCGAAGGTGCCGGCGCGTGCACTTGGGGAAAGTGCCGGAACGGTGGGTGACCCCGAGGGCGAGGCCGCGCAAGTAGCACCGGCTGGCCGATGTCCACGTGTGCCGCGCAACGGAGACCTGCTCACGAACCCTCATGTCCAAAACGAAGGTTAAATGGTCCTTCGTACGGCCGTTGAAGGGGTGTTCTTTGCGCGTCTCAACGCAGGAAAACAAACGGGCAGTCCTGGAGCGCGGAAGGAACGTGCGGCGTTAACGAACCGTGGCCAGACGTCGGCACCGGTGCGAGCTTGCCCACCCTCTCCCGAAGCCGTTGCAGAGCGGTCGATGGCTGCTCTGCCTGGCCCTGTGCTGATGAGACAAACACAACGGGCACTGGCAGCGGGGCCCCATACGCCATCTCAGCTGAGGAGGTGGCCAAGTCCTCTTTGGACGCGGTGCAGGCAAAACCCACGGCAATGCGTCGACCCAGTCCGGGTCCGTTAGCCGAGCCTTCAGGGCAGCCTTGAGCTGGCGGTGGAAACGCTCCACCAGGCCGTTCGGCTGGAGATCCTACGCTGTGCTGCGGTTCAGGTTAACCACTAGAAGGCGGGTCATGGCCGACCAAAGTTCAGATGTGAACTGAGGCCCCCGGTCGGACGTAATGTCCAGCGGCACTCCGAATCAGGCAATCCAGTGTGCAGCCAAAGCACGGGCACACGTGGCCGCAGACATATCTGCCAATGGAACCGCTTCCGGCCACCACGTGAACTGGTCGACCACGGTCAGGAGGTGGGTGAAGCCACGAGATGGCAGCAGCGGCCCCACGATGTCCACGTTGATATGATCAAACCAAACGTGGGACGTGGATGCCGCTGTGCCCTGGCAGTTTGGCGCGGGATGCAGGTGCGCGGCCAATGCCCAACATGTAGACGCACCCCATGCCAAATGAAACTGGAAGCCACGAGTGCCAGCCCGTGGAGCACCTCAAACACTCCGCAAGGCCACGGGGACGATGGGCCGCAGCTGACCACTCCACAGTAGCCTCGCACCCCCGGGACAACATGGAACGTCCTCCAACCGCAGGCCCGCAACTGCGGTACGATAGGCGGACATCTCATCATCCGTCAGCTGGACAGTAGCCAGGGCTGAATAATCAATGCCATTGGACACCTGCAACATGTAGTTGACCGTGAGACGAGATAAATCGTCGGCTACGCTGTTGTCTTTGCCCTCGATGAAATGAATGCACGTCGTGTATTGAGAGATGATCGCCAACTGCTGCTGCTGCTGGCGAGCGGATGCAAGAGTGAGGGGCTACGCGGTAAATGTCGGCCCCTTCAAAAAGTAACGGAATTGGGGAAGTGGCGCACGCTGAGCGAAAGGGCGAGGAGCTCCACGGTCATAGGCACTGTAGTGCCGCTATGCGGCGCTGAGGTGCCTGCTGAAGAAGACCAGAGGCCGCCAGCGCCCGTCGATCAGCTGCTCTACCACCGCACCAACCGCTACCTTGGAAGTGTCGACCGTGAGCCTGATTGGTGCATCCGCCCGTGGGTGCACGCGCATCGTGGACACCGCTTCATTAGTCCATTCGACCTCCGTCCGTTTGCCCGCCATGGGGTGAAACAGCGGGGGCATGATCCTGGCCGCGGACGGTACAAAACGGTGGTAGAAGGCCACCATCCCGATGAATTCCTGGAGGTCCATCGCGGTGGCCGGTCGAAAAAACTGGCGCACGGGAGTGGGCACCGCACCCTGCGGAGTTACGTGGTGACCCAGGAAATCATTGAACGTCACCCCGAAACGGCATTTGGCTATATTGACGCTGGCATAGCTGGCGGGGATCGGAACAGTGCTCCTACCGCGAGCGGCCTGCCACCAAGTTGCCATTGAGGTAAACAAACACGAAATCCAGGACACGGCACACGCAGTCCATAAGCTGCTGAAAGGCCAGCGCAGCGTTCTTAAGCCCGACGAAGGGCATGCGCAGGAACAAAAAAAGGCCGAATGGTGTTATGATGGCCGTCTTGTGCACGTCATCGGGGTGGACGTGAATTTGGTTGTAGCCACGCACCAGGTCGATCTGCGAGAACGCCGCAGCCCCGGCCAAGTGTGCATTGAAATCATGGAAGTTGGGGACCGGGTACCTGTCAGCGATGGTGGTATCATTAAGCCGACGATAGTCTCCGCAAGGGCGCCAACCACCGTCCGCCTTGGGGACAATATGGAGCGCGGACGTCCACGTGCTGTCTGAGCAGCGCACGATACCCAGCGACTCCATAAGGCAGAACTCTTCCCTGGCTAGACGAAGTTTGTCCGGTGGAAGACGCTGCGCATGGGCGTGTAGGAGCGGGCCACGAGTCGGAATGTGATGCTCCACCCCGTGATTTGGGGCGGAGGAGCGGAACTGCGGGTCGAGGATTTCAGGGAAGTCGGACAGTACATGCGAGAATGTAGCATGCGCGGACGACAGGGGCACAATCCGGGTAGCCCACGCGGAAGGAAATAGGCCCCAATGTTCCAGAGCACCAGATGCTACCGCTTGACACCCACAAGCAGGGAATGTGCGCGCAGGAAGTCCGCGCCCAGCAACGGGCTGGGAAACGTCAGTAATGACGAATGGCCATGAATGACAATTCCCGAAGTTGAGGGAGAGCGTGCGCACCCCATATGAGCCGATCGGGCTCCCATTAACCGCGGTCAGAAGGGGCCCGCATGGCGCCGATGTCGCGGACATCGCCATTAGAAGGTGGCAGGTCACTTATCTCTGCCCCGTTGTCAATGAGGAAAGGAGCCACAGCGTGGCGATCGCACGCAAACACACGATTAATCTGGCCGGCCGTCGAAGCAATCACTGACGGCCGTCCCATTCGTTTCCCGGGAACGTACACGGCTGCCGAAGCTGACGAGCTGCAGCCCTCCCGGCGGCGGTGATAGTAGCACCACCTCCTGCTGCGGTCTGCAGAAACAGGTGGAGGTGCGAGCTGATCCGACAAAGAGCGACACCTGGTGGCGTCCTAAATAATTGACGGCAGGCCACGCGGTGACGACGTCCCGGCGCCCGTGTGCGCAATGGCGGCAGGATCGTGCCGCAGAGGGCATTTAGACGCGCCGTAGACGCGGTCAATTGAAGTACTTGACCTGCTGTGGGCTGCCCGGTGCCATCGGGAGGATCTCCAGCGCATTCAGGGCCTGCTGAAGGACCATCCAAAGTTGATTGGCGCGCTCGCCCAACGACTGCATGTCGGTGAAAGTGTCGTTGGTAAGTTGCAGGAGGATGTCCGACGGGAGCTGCTGCAGGTAGGCATGTTTATAAAGAAAACAGGCCTCGTGGTCGCCAATAAGAGCTAGCACATCGCCCAGCAGGGCCGACGTCCAGCGGTCACCCAGGCCAGTCATCCGCAAGATTTGGGTCGCCCGCTCGGCCTCGTTGAGGCCAAACCTAAGAGTAGGGCCTTAAGGATCTCATACTTATTAGCCGCCGGGATGCGCGGTGAAAAAGTTAAACCCATGTGCAGAGGCCGGATTTGAGTGCGCTGATTATATAATAGTATTTCGGTGCATCTGCCGTCACGCCGGTCCGCAGTGCAAACTGCGCCTCGACTGGTCAAATCCGATCTTGGGTCCGTCGGTCCACAGGGTAGGCAGCTTCAGCGCAACGGCGTGGAGATCAGCGGGGCCGGCAGGACCCAAGGACGATTGATCGGGTCCATCGCGCTTGCGCCGAAATGTCGAGGGTCATCAGTGTAGTGGATGAGTGAGAGAGCCGGGAATGAAGGCACGGCGCCAGGCAAATTCTCTATGGGCTTTAATGAGCACAGTACACAACTCTCCTATTCAGTAAGAGACTGAAGACAGGTCTCGCGCCAAAAATCCCTGCTCTTATCTTCGCAGCTGGGAGCCGCCCCCGGACCTGTCCATGAAGTGCCAAAGGCGGATGAACCAGGGAATGGCCTACTCTCCAGGTACTGCCACATGTTCTTGAATTGGGAGCCTCTGTTCCTGAGAGAGAGAGAGAGAGAGAGAGAGAGAGAGAGAGAGAGAGAGAGTTTTTTTTTCTCACGTCTGCAGTTGAGAAGGTTTGAAACAGCCTTTCAAGGATTTTGTCGATGGAGCAGGAACAGAGGCAGAGGGGCTCCATAGTTTGACATCGTTGTACTGCTGACATTTTACTTTGCTCTAGGATTCCTCCACCAGTGTGAAAATTCCTGAGTTTTCTCTATATTGTTGAGGGTGCGGTTGTCGTTGTCGGACTGTCAACTGTGCCTGGAGATCGAGGGTAGGATGATTTTGTTGTCTTTGTCGTTTTTAACACTGTTTCTCTGCGCTAAAATCATTTTGCACATGGCGGCCGCCTGGCTTAATGTGAAGAAGGTACTTTTGCTTCCGGCAAGGCTGGAAAAGAGCTACTCAAAAGCTGCTCTCGGCTGTGGACGAACGAGGGCTTTCCTCCTTCAGTTGGAGCTTTCTGCATTCTGCTGCTTGTCTTTGACTGTGACTGATCTTGGGACGTAACTTGGAGCTGAGCTGCTGGGGTGCCTGGAGCTGGTTTGTGCCACTGTAAGGATGGCGATGGCTGGGGCTCGGCCGATGGCCCGGAGCTACGCAGCGGTGGTATCAGTTGCGGCTACGAGGCTATTTGAGCATGAGCCTCATGTTGACTTGGGTTTGGAAGGATTCAGTATCTCGGTCCAAACTGGGGCCCTGATGTCCATGGGGAGCAATTACGTAGGCCACGAAGGACCTTCTTGAGAGGGGGTGCTATTGGCTCTTCCGAGCTCGAAAGAGGAAAGGTTGAGATGATACTAAATGCCCGGGAGGATATGGCCTTGGTTTTGGAGAGGGAGATCTCAGTGTCCAGGGTGAGACCGGTTTTCCTGCTGAGTTGCCCCTCGTGGATTCTGGATGCAACACTTCTTCCACATCTCTCAAAGTTTGGGGAGGTGCGGTCTAAGTGCTTTAGGCTTATGCACCCGGTTGTGATCCGGAGGTAAAAAGGGATCTTCAGTTTCAAGAGTAGGGTGTTCATGAAGGTGGGTGAGGGGGAAGGCTCTGAGGGGAGGTACGAGGTGGAGCATAAGGGTCTCCCTAAAACCGTGCGTTGGAGTTGTGGAAAGGCCTGGTGTCATTCATGCGGTGAGGTTAGACATCTCCGTAGGGAGTGTCATTTTCACGGGGGCGAAACTGTTCAAGCGTTCTGAAAATAAGTTCAAGCGTTGCGGCGCAGGAATGCACTGCTGGCCCATCCAGGGTGGCTCGTCATGCCTGTGTGGCGCGGGGTGGCCCTGCTGACTTGGCTAGGGCTGCCAGCACCGCCTCGGTGATCCGGGGCGGCAGTGATAGCCCATCTGGGTCTACAAGATCCGCCTTGGAGACCCAGGGCAGCGAGGACCCCCGCCCCCTATATCCTGAACCCGTGGTGGTGGCTGAAGGTACGACGCAGGGGGAGGGTGGAGAGAGGGGGGGGGGGGGGGGGGGGGGGGGGGGGGGGGGGGGGGGGGGGGGGGGGGGGTGGGGGGTTGGGAGAAGCCGAAAAAGAAGGGAGGAAGAAGTAAAAAGCACACCCAAGCGAGTCAAACGCAAGCAGGTGGGCACTTGCCTAGATCTGAGACCACCTGTCAGCTCCAATGAGGTCCAGATGGCACCTGCCGTGGCCCAGCAAGGAGCTGAGGTGGTTCAGACGGTGGCAGGGAATGTAAAACGTGCGGGTGGTAAAGCGGCTGGGGGTAGTGTGGATGTGGAAGACCCTTCCTTTATGGAGGTCACCGTACCGCCGCATTCTAGTGGGACAAAAAGGAGGCCCTGGGCCTGGCGAGGAAGAGCAAGGCCCTGAGTCCAAAGCTAGGGGGATGCATTTTTCCAGACCTCCCACCACTGACGTGGTTGGTGGTCACGAACTGGTGTCTTCCGGGTTGGAGGTTGGGCCTCCATTTTAGGGATCGTCAACGGGTATAACAAGACCAGGTGCTGAGGTTGACTCCTCTGGAGTTGTGTCCTCTGGGCGGGTGGATGGTCCTTCGTCTCAGGGGCCCTCCGCGGGAGTTTTCTCATCGGGTGTTGAGGTTAGCTCCCCTGGGTGTTTGCCCTCTGGATCGGAGGAGGTCCCCTCATCCCAGAGGCCTTCTGAGGGTTTTGGCACGCCGGATGATGGGGTTAGCTCCCCTGGTAATGTTCCCCCTGAGATGGGGGCTGAGAAGGGTCAGCCCGAGGGAGGTGGTTCGGGGGTTTTGGTGTACCAGTTTGTGCTCCACATCAGAGTCAGTGGGGGTGTGCTGCCTCACAGGCTGAGTTAGCAGGAGAGAGTCTAAACGCAAGTGGGGATCCTCTGGACGTTGCCAGTGCTGTGGAGGTTGGGGCTATTTCGAGTGGCAATCCTCTTTCAGATTCTGGGGTTGCAAGTGTACCACAGGCCCTGGGGGTGCCTCTTGTTTATTCTTCCCCAGGCCCAGACGTGGACGGTGATAGTAGAATGTAGGAGCCCAGCCATTCAGTGGGCTGCTTGTTGCGGTCAGGGGATTCTGGACACTCCCCGGCATTGATCCAGGTGGTGGTGTCATGCCGGAGCAGGGAGAGAGTGACGAGGCCAGTTTGTGTAGTGGGGTTAGCGAACATTCAGAGAGTTATGGTCTTTCGATTTCTGACAACGACCTTGGGCGTTGTGCTGATGTGTTTATTGTTTCAGGTGCAAATTTGTTGGCCTAGTGCCCAGGCTCCAAGGCCATGTCTCATGCAAGTGTTATCCGTCAGGTACTAGTGTTCCTAAGAACAAGCCGTACCGTCAGAACAAAAACGGAGGCTGCAAAAAGACGGTGGGCTGATCTGCTAGTTTTGATTAAGACTCTCGAGGCTATCCTTTGCAACAAAGATAGTGATCTTCCTGACTCTGAGAAGTAACAAGATGGGGACTTTTTGGAGTTCCTCTGAGAGAGAGTTTTTAATGTGCCTGCACATTCAAAGTTGCCACATTAAAATTAAACGAAGCAGAGCGAGATTTCGTAGCTTTCAGCTTTTATCAGTCCTCAGAGAGCGGAAATTTGCCGTGTGGTTTCTGCAGGAGACGCATGCCGTTGTCAGTGACGAACCTACTTGGCGACTGGAGTGGGAAGGGGGGGGGGGGTCTACATGACCCATCTCCGCTCGCATTCGAGTGGGTAGCCTTTCTGTTGGCCCAGAATGTTCTGCCAAATGTTCTAAACGGGGAAGCAGTTGTGCCAGGACGCCTGCTCCATCTGGCCGTGATCCTGGATGGCTTACGTTTGCATTTCATTCACGTGTATGCCTCTAGCTCCGGCATGATGCAGGCCGGCCTACTTCCGGAGGTGACTGCTCTGTTGAGCACTATTGATAGGGGAGAGTGTGTCTTACTTGGGGGGGGGGGGGCTTTAATTGCACACTTGAGGTGCGAGACCTTTCTGGTACTCATTGTGCCCCTCCGGTAGCGAAGTGGTGTTTGGTAAATTGAATGGATTAAAGGCCGATACATCCCCAGGGCTAGATAAGGTGCATCCCAGAGTATTTAAGGAACTAGCCGCAGAAGTAGTGGATGCATTAGTGATAATTTTTCAAAACTCTTTAGATTCTGGAGTAGTTCCAGAGGACTGGAGGGTATCTAATGTAACCCCACGTTTTAAAAAGGGAGGGAGAGAGAAAACGGGGAATTACAGACCAGTTAGTCTAACATCGGTGGTGGGGAAAATTCTGGAGTCAGTTATTAAAGATGGGGTGGCAGCGCATGTGGAAAGTGGTGAAATCATTGGACAAAGTCAGCATGGATTTATGAAAGGTAAATCATGTCTAACGAATCTTATATTATTTTTCGAGGATGTAACTAATAGAGTTGATAAGGTAGATCCAGTGGATGTGTTATATCTGGACTTTTTGAAGGCTTTCGCCAAGGTCCCACATAAGAGATTCGTATACAAACTTAAAGCACATGGTATTGGGGGATCAGTATTGATGTGGATAGCGAACTGGCTGGCAGACAGGAACCAAAGTGTAGGAGTAAAAGGGTCCGTTTCAGAATGCCAGGCGGTGACTAGTGGGGTACCGCAAGGCTCAGTGCTGGGACCCCAGCTATTTACAATATTTCTTAATGATCTGGATGAGGGAATTGAATGCAACATCTCCAGGTTTGCGGATGACACGAAGCTGGGGGGCAGTGTTAGTTGTGAGAAGGATGCTAGGAGGCTGCAAGGTGACTTGGATAGGTTTGGTGAGTGGGCAAATGCATGGCAGATGCAGTATAATGTGGAAAAATGTGAGGTTATCCACTTTGGTGGCAAACACAGGGAAGTAGAATATTATCTGTGTAACGGGTATAGCTTGGACCCAATAGCAGCACAGAATCAGGCAGGTAGAATTGGTAATTAACTTTATTACGATACTGTAACCCAGAGTAGTAACATATGAATGGGTACACCGTACTCACACAGAGGCTCAGGATTGAGCGAGGGTTCCGAAGAGGGGAAGGCAGGAGACGTAGTCGGGGTAGCGGAAGGTCCGGTTACCAGGAGATCCAACACACGATGCAAACAAACCAGCGAGGGACAGACGAAAGGAGAATCGAAGCCAGGCAGGTAGTCGAGGAGCCGTTGCAGGGATACACCAAACAACCTAGGAGTGAGGCAGACAGAAGCCAGGAGGTCGGGGACAGAAGGTTGAGTTACTATCCGGGAAGATGACAGGACGGTATGGTCAGGGGCAGGCAGGTTCGAATCCGTGTAGGCAGTCGGGAAATCGCTGGAGAGTCTTGCATGAAAACTGAGAACAATCTGGCCGTGTGTGAACGGTGAGGAGAGTCTATATACCGGGTTAATAGGTGATCAGAGGCAACTGAGTGCAACAGGTGAGGAGAGTTAGGCTGATGAGAGGGGAGTGGCAGGCAGGCAGCTGAGGAGAAGGAGGGACCGGTGGAAAAGTACTGGGAGGTGAAGTGCATGAGAATGAGGAGAGGGCAGACTGTGACAGTCTTAATGGTGGCCGATTAGGAAAAGGGGAGATGCAACGAGACATGGGTGTCATGGTACACCAGTCATTGAAAGTAGGAATGCAGGTGCACCAGGCAGTGAAGAAAGCAAATGGTAGGTTAATATTCATAGCAAAAAGATTTGAGTATAAGAGCAGGGCGGTTCTACTGCAGTTGTACATGGTCTTGGTGAGACCACACCTGGAGTATTGCGTATAGTTTTGGTCTCCTAATCTGAGGAAATACATTATTGCCATAGAGGGAGTACAGAGAAAGTTCACCAGACTGAGTCAGGACTTCCATATGGAGAAAGACTGGATAGACTCGGCTTGTACGCACTAGAATTCAGAAGATTGGGGGGGGGGGGGGGGGGGGGGGGGGGGGGGGGGGGGGGGGGGGGTCTTATAGAAACTTACACAAGTCTTAAGGGGTTGGAAAGGCAAGATGCAGGAAGATTATTTCCCGATGTTGAGATAGTCCAGAACTAGGGTTTAAGGATAAGAGGGAAGTCTTTTAGGACCGAGATGAGAAAATCATTTTTTACACAGAGGGTGGTGAATATGTGGAATTCTCTGCCACAGAAGGTAGTTGAGGCCAGTTCATTGGCTATATTTATGAGGGAGTTAGATGTGGCCCTTGTGGCTAAAGGGATCATGGGGTATGGAGAGAAGGCAGGAATGGAATACTGAGTTGGATACTCAGCCATGGTCATATCGAATGGCGGTGCAGGCTCGAAGGGCCGAATGGCCTAATCCTGCACCTATTTTCTATGTTTCCAACCCAATTTCTATACTCAATGCTCTGATTTATAAAGGCCAGCACACCAAACGCTTTCTTTACCACCCTATCTACATGAAATTAGGCCTTCAGGGAATTGTGCGCAGCTATTCCTCGATCCCTCTGTTCAACTGCATTCCTCAACTCACTACCATTTACCATGTACGTCATTTTAAATTTGTCCTACCAAGATGTAGCACCTCGCACTTATCAGCATTAAACTACATCTGCCATCTTTCAGCCCACTCTTCCAAATGGCCTAAATCTCTCTGTAGACTTTGAAAATCTACTTCATTATCCACAGCACCACTTATCTTAGTAGCATCTGCATACTTACTAATCCAATTTACCACACCGTCATTCAGATCATTGATGTACATGACAAATAACAGTGGACCCAACACAGATCCCTGAGGCACCTCACTAGTCATCGGCCTCCAACCTGACAAACAACCATCCACCATTACTCTCTGGCATCTCCCATTCAGCCACGGTTGAACCATCTTGTTACTCCACCATTAATATCTAACAATTGAACCTTCTTAACCAACCCTCCATGAGGAAGCTTGTGAAAGGCCTTACTGAACTCCATATAGACAACATCCACTGCTTTACCCTCATCAATTTCCCGAGTAACCTCAAAATTCAAGAAGATTTGTCAAACATGACCTTCCAAGTTGACTGTTCCTAATCAGACCCTGTTTATCCAAATGCTTATATATGTATTATCTCTAAGTATCCTTTCCATTAATTTGCCCACCACTGACGTCAAACTAACAGGTATATAATTGCTAGGTTTATTATTAGAACCCTTTTTTAAACAATGGAACAACATGCGCAGTACGCCAATCCTCCGGCACTATTCCCGTTTTTAATGACATTTGAAATATTTCTGTCATAGCCCCTGGTATTTCTACACCAACTTCCCTCAATGTCCTAGGAAATATCCTGTCAGGCCCTGGACACTTATCCACTTTTATAGTTTTCAAAATTATCCGTACTTACTCTTCTTTGAATCTCATAGTTTCCATAGCTACTCTACTCATTTCCCTTACCTCACATAATTCAATATCCTTGTCCTTTGTGAATACCGACGAAAATAAAGTGTTCAATATCTCCCCCATCTCTTTTGCTTCTGCAGATAGCTGTCCACTCTGGCTGTATAATGGACCAATGTTATCCCTCGTTATCCTTTTGCTATTAATATAGCTGTAGAAACCCTTTGGGGTTACTTTCACCTTACTAGCTAAAGCAACTTCATATCTTCTTTTAATTTTCTAATTTCTTTCTTAAGATTATTTTTGTAGATCTCGCTCTTTGTCCGAACCACGTGTCCAATTTCGCTTGAAAACCATGGCTCTTTCCAATGTTTACTATTTCCTTTCAACCGAACAGGGACATACCATTTCTGTACTCTTAAAATGTCATCTTTAGATGTCCTCCATTTCTCCTCCACATTCTTCCCGTCAACAAACTGTCCCAATTCACTAATTTTAAATCCTTTCGCATCTCCTCAAAGTTAGCCTTTCTCCAATCAAAAATCTCAATCCGAAGTCCAGTTCTGACACTCTCCATAATTATATTGAAACTAATGGTATTGTGATCACTGGACCCGAAGTGTTCCCCAGCACATACCTCCGCCACCTGTCCTGTCTCATTTCTTAACAGGAGGTCGGTCCAGCACTTCCCCTTCTCTAGTAGGTACCTCTATGTATTGCTGCAAAAAACTATCCTGCACACATTTTACAAACTCCAAACCATCCAGCCCATTTACAGAATGTGTTTCCCAGTCTACGTGTGGAAAATTGAAATCTCCCACAATCACTACCTTGTGTTTACCACTAATATCTGCGATCTCCTTACATATTTGCTCTTCCAATTCTCGCTCCCAATTAGGCGGTCTATAATACAGGTATATAAGTGTTGCTACTCCTTTCCTATTACTCAGTTCCACCCAAATAGCCACCCGAGACGAGCCCTCTAATCTATCCTGCCAAAACACTGCTGTAATATCTTCTCTGACAAGCAATGCAACACCTCTACCTCTTGCCCTCCAATTCTATCACACCCGAAACGACGAAATACTGAAGTATTTAGTTTCCAATCACAGTCCTCCTGCAACCATTTTTCACTGATCGCCACAACACCATATTTCCAGGTGTCAATCCAGGCTCTAAGATCATCCACCTTTCTTACAATGCTCCATCATTAAAATATACACATTTAAGAAACCAACCCCCTCGTATTCTCTGTTTATTACATTTTTCTTCTTTCTCCCTACATTTTGTGTCCGAGTGCTACCCTTCTCTGCCTCCTGCCTCACACACTGACTACTAGCTTTCCCTATTTGAGTCCCGATAATCGTTGGATAAATTGGATTAACTAAGAACGGACGCGTGGAGATTCGGGGCAAATCATGTCGATGTTGATTTTCAGACTGTAAACAATTAAAACGTGGACTTCCATGGTAATCTGCAATACCACCACTATTTCTCGACTTTTGGTGTCATTTCCAAATTGGCTTTTGATAATCAACACCAAAGTCTGCCACCTGTTAAGATGCAATACGTTCCTTTTGTACATTCCCCCTTTACTCCAAAACAGATCCCAGTGATCTAAGAATCTAAATCCCTGCTCCCTGCAGCAGTTCCTCAGCCACACATTCAGGTCCCTTAGATCCCTGTTCCTGCTCTCGCCAGCACGAAGAACTGGAAGCAAACCGGAGATAACAACCCCGGATGTCCTGCTTTTCAGCATGTTTCCGCAGCTCTCTAAAGTTACGCTGCAGAATGTTCATCCCCTTCTTTCCGACGTCGTTTGTGCCGACATGCACTACCACTTCCGGCTGTTCACCTTCGCCCTTGAAGATTTTCTGCACTCAGTCCGTGACATCCTGGATCCTGGCACCGGGAAGGCAGCACACCATCCTCGAATCCCGTCTGTTCATGCAGAAACCCCTGTCCGTACTTCTCACTATGGAGTATCCAACTACAATGGCGTTGCCTGACGTTGTCCTAGAAACATAGAAACATAGACAATAGGTGCAGGAGGAGGCCATTCGCCCCTTCGAGCCAGCATCGTCATTTCTTGTTATCATGGATGATTGTCCCCTATCAATAACCTGTGCCTGCCTTCTGCCCATATCCCTTGACTCCACTCGCCCCTGGAGCTCTATCTAAACTATCTCTTAAATCCACCCAGTGACCTGACCTCCACTGCCCTCTGTGGCAGGGAATTCCATAAATTTACAACTCTCTGGGTGGAAAAAGTTTTTTCTCAACCCAGTCTTAAATTACCTCATCTAATTGACCTCCTAGAATAAAGCCACAGGTCTCATTCTAAGCCTGTGGCCCCTGGTTCTGGACTAGCCCAACATTGGGAACATTTTTCCTGCATCTAGCTTGTCCAGCCCTTTTATAATTTTATATGTTTCTATAAGAACCCCCTCATCCTTCTGAACTCCAGTGAATACAAGCCTAGCCTTTTCTGTCTTTCCTCATCTGGCAGTCCCGCCATCCCAGGGATCAATCTCGTGAATCTACGCTCCACTGCCTCAATCACAAGGATGCCCTTCCTCAAATTATCCCACCAAAACTGTACACAATACTCCATATCTGGTCTCACCAGAGCCCTATACCACTGCAGAAGACAACAGAAGGGAACAAAACGGTAAATACTGGCTGAAAATACGAAGTGCGAAGGGAAGCTGGTCAGGAATATAAAGAAGGACAGTAAAAGCTTCTTTAGGTGTGTTAAGGGTGCAAGAGTAGCAAAGTCAAATGTGGGTCCCTTGAAGGCAGACACGGGTGAAATTATTATGGGCAACAAGGAAATGGCAGAAGAGTTGAATAGGTACTTCGGATCGGTCTTCACTAAGGGAGACACAAAGAATATCCCAGATGTACTGGAGGACAGAGAATCTAAGGGGGTAGAGGAACTGAAATCCATTTTCATTAGGTGATAAATAGTATTGGGTGCGCTAATGGGACTGAAGGATGATAAATCCCCTGGACCTGATTGTCTGCATCCCAGGGTCCTCAGGGAGGTGACTCTAGAAATAGTGGACGCATTGGTGATCATTTTCCAATGTTCAATATATTCAGAATCAGTTCCTGTGGATTGGAGGAAAGCTAATGTTATCCCACTTTTCAAGAAAGGAGCGAGAGAGAAAACGGGGAATTACAGACCAGTTAGCCTGACTTCGGTGGTGGGAAAGATGTTGGAGTTAATTATTAAATAGGTAATAATGGGGCATTTGGGTAGCAGTAAAATGATTTGTCCAAGTCAACATGGATTTATGAAATGGAAATCATGCTTAACTAATCTTCTGGATTTTTTAAAGTATGTGACAAGTAAAATGGATGAATGGGTGCCAATGGATGTAGTGCATCTAGTCTTTCAGAAAGCCTTTGATAAGGTCCCGTATGGGAGACTGGTAACTAAAATTAAAGCACATGGTATTGTGGGTAGACTGTTGACATGGATAGAAAATTGGTTGGCAGACAGGAAGCAAAGAGTACGAGTGAACAGGTACTTTTCAGAATGGCAGGCAGTGGGAAGTGGAGTGCCGCAAGGCTCGGTGTTGGGCCCGCAACTGTTTACCATATATATTAATGATTTGCAAGAGGGAATTATGAGCATCACTAGCAAGGTTGCGGATGACACAAAACTGGGTGGCAGTGTGAGCTGTGAAGGTTTTGTTTTTTGCTCAACAGCCTTATTTGCTTGGCAAGCCAGTCCGCTGCACAGTGTGATACGTCTTCTGTCCCGACATCTTCTAAGTGGGTGAACCTGTTCAGAAGAGGAACAACACCCGGGGACCTTTGTAATCCATACCTTAGGTGTAACAATCTTATTGTACGACCTGTCGAGAATCCTCTCCCAGTCCACTCTATCCATCTAACATATAACAATTACATCACAGAAACAGTCCGTCCCGGTCCTTCGAATCCAAGCTGTTGATAATGCATGTAATTTAAGATCATATTTAATCTACATACAGACTTTTTTAAATGTTTAAAATGTTTTATATTTATTAGAAGTAAGTACAATACCGTGGTACATGTTTACAGGTTCCCAAAATTATGTTAACATATTACATTCTCCGTACAACTTCCTTTTTTTTTTAAACAAGGAGAAAAGTAAGAAGAGAAAAAGAAAAAGAGGTAGTAAAGAGTGAAGGATAGGCTAGTGTGCGTGAGTAAGAAGCATCAAAAGAAAATAGTGAAGAAAATAAATAAGTGACGATGGAAAGCAGGAGGTAGTTTATCACCCATACCTGAAACTTTGAATTTTCACGATACTGTTGCACCACATGACTCCAAGAAATCAATAAATGGGGACCAACTCATTAAGAATTGGTCTTGTTTGTCCATTAGGAGGAGTCTCATTTCTACCATATGTGATGTGTCTAGCATATTACTGATCCACATTTTAAATGTTGGTATGTTAGCATTTTTCCAAAATTTAAGTACACGTTTTTTGCTATTATTAACCCATTATTAAGGAATGAGTTTTGATGTTTATTTCATTTGTTTCCGTCTCCCCTTACTCCAAATATAGCTGTAGAAACCCTTTGGGCTTACTTTCACCTTACTAGCCAAAGCAACCTCATATCTTCTTTTAGCTTTTCTAATTTCTTTCTTGAGATTCTTTTTACATTCTTTATACTCCTCAAGCACCTCCTTTACTCCATGCTGTCTATAATTATTGTAGATCTCTCTCTTTTTCCGAACCAAGTGTCCAATTTCCCTTGAAAACCATGGCTCTTCCCAATTTTTACTATTTCCTTTCAACCGACCAGGGACATAAAGATTCTGTACTCTTAAATGCCAAACATGCCAAACTTTCTAAACCTTCTCAGTCGTTGGTGTGCTTTCTTGGCCGTTGTTTCAATATGGGCGGTCCAGTAGAAGTTGTGATCCCGGTGATATTGACTCTAAGGAATTTAATTTTGTTCTAACAATCTCTACTGCGACACCGCTAATGTACCACTTAGCTTCCTGAAGAAGGTCACTCCATCCTTTGTCTTGCTCTCATTGAGGGAAAGGTTGTTGTCCCGCCAGCAGGACCCGCGGTTCTCAATCTTCCTGTACTTCGTCTCATTATTATTTGATATCCGCCCCACAAAGGTGGTGTCGTCTGCGAATTTCAAAACTGAATTAGATTTGTACATGGCCGCACAGTAGTGGGAGCACGCCGAAAAAAAAGAGGGCTGCGAACGCATTCTTGCGGAGCACTGTTGTTAAGGATTATCGTAGAGGAACATTTGTCCCCAATCCTCGGGGTCTGTTGGTCAGACAGTCTGGTATCCAGTTGCAGGATTGGACGGCGCGGTGTTAGTAGCGTGAATGGGACAGACTCACAATAACAACGGGTTTTTTTCCAGCAGCATTTATAAAAATCTCTGCTTCAGGTGTAAAATAAAGGTGTTTTCAGTGGGAATGCTTATTCACCTCAATGAACTTGCAGCCGTGCATCTGATTACTGCAGCGGCTGCGGACTGGGAACGCAGTCGGATGTCTTTGTCGAGGCACCTCGTCGGCCTCGATGCCTCCCGGACGGCCGCGGAGAAGCCCAGGTCGGGGAACTGTATAAGCGCGCTTCATGGGCTACTATTGCAAGCAAAGTATTTCACATGTGACCAAAAAGTTATCATGAATTAATCAATTAATTAATTAATTAATCGATGGATCAATTAATTAACCAATTCATTCATTTATTCATTCACTCTATATTGTTTAGCCATGAGACAGGTATTCATTTTTTTGAACAATTTCAGTTGTTGCTCCTTCCCAATCGGGTTGCGTTATAATTCCATCTATGTAAAGCAAATAACGTTCATTATTTCATCACGCGGTTACGTTCAATTCGTGTCATGGAAATGCGCGTAGCAGCAGAAAAATCTATACTTGACTCGCCAACGCATGAGGCTTCTGAGCAAATCTGGTAAGTAAGATTCGTATCTGTAGGTAGATGGGTTGTTGCGAACTTAGTGGGCCGAGGGGTGTGTCTCTGTGCTGCATGATTCAGGGGGTGGTACAGTAGCGCAGCGGTAGACTTGTTGCCTAACAGCGCCTGAGACCCGGGTTCTATCCTGACTGCGGGTGCTGTCTGTGCGGAGTTTGTGGGTGACCGCGTGGGATTCCCTTTGATTTCCTCCCACACTCCAACGACGCACAGGTTTGTAGGTTAATTGGCTTCTGTAAATTATCAATTGTCCCCAGTGTGTTGGACAGTGATCGTTGGTCGGTATGGACTCGGTGGACTGAATGGCCTATTTCTCCGCTGTATCTCTAAAGTAAAGTGAAACATAAAGACCTGCTACGCTATTTTGCAGAAATTTGTGCAAAATACGTGCGACGTAGAATAGGAAGAGACGGAGTCTTAAATAATTCAGGAATTTTAACAAGGTTTTAATTTAGATATTAAATTGAGTAGGAATTTCACAGCTTTTATCAGTTCACCTCTGAACATTGCCTGGGTGATGACATAAATACACGTGTTGGTGCATGAGCTAAGAAGCTGCAGCATCACTCCCGCCCGCTCGGCGATGTACAGCGGATTGTTGGTGGAGTAACCGTAGGTGTTTGTGATTCGCTGATACGTGTAGAATACAATTTCTGTCATCCACAGTAGAACGAAGCTACCGGAAATGCTGAAGAGTAGAACGATGGACTTCCGCCTGTTCTCGGCTTCAGGGTCCTCGTCGTTCTTTCCTGCGCCTCGGGCCCGCAGCGCCTTGCGCGCTCTGCTGGCCGCTAAAATGTACCTGGCGGTGAGGACGTTCAGCAGCAAGACAAAAACGAAGGGGACACACGGGGTTACAATATAGAAACTCAACTCAAATGCTGCCCAGTATCTGGAGAGATAAAAGTCTGGTTTTCGCTCGCATCCCCAAGGCACTGATCGGATGATATGTTGATGCTGATAAGTAAAATACCACGGGGCGCATTTAAGGACGCTCAGAACGAGCACGGATCCTATCACCACGGTGGCCGTTCTCTCGGTGCAATATTTTGTCTTCTGCCTGGGAAAGCAGATGGCCACGAATCGATCAAAGGTGAAAGCGACCGTCAGCCACACGGAAACGACAGTAGTCGCAAAAACCAAGACTATGTTCAGAGCGCACACGGGGAACACGGAGAGTAAGGTACGCGGAAAGAAAATGTCCGCCAGGCGCCAAAACACTACTTCCGTGACGAGGACCAGGAGATCGGCCACAGCCATAGCCACCAAGTATCGAGTGATGCACCTGGACAGACCGCATCTTCCCCGCGTTAGGATCACAATCGCCGTCACGTTAACTGCAAGAGAGGGAATGGAATACAATTGGGGCCCGGATGAAAATCAGAGTCACAGAGTCATACATAGGAACATAGAAATGTAGAAACATAGAAACATAGAAAATATGTGCAGGAGAAGGCTATTCGGCCCTTCGAGACAGCACCGCCATTCATTGCGATCATGGCTATTCGTCCTCTATCAATAACCCGTGCCAGCCTTCTCCCCATATCCCTTGATTCCACTAGCCCCTAGAGCTCTATCTAACTCTCTCTTCAATCCAGCCAGTGATTTGGCCTCCACTGCCCTCTGTGGCAGGGAATTCCTTAAATTCACAACGCTATGGGCGTAAAGTGTTTTTCTCACCTCAGTCTTAAATGATCTCCCGTTTATTCTAAGACTATGGCCCCCTGGTTCTGGACTCGCCCAACATTGGGATCATTTTTCCTGCATCTAGCTTGTCCAGTCCTTTTATAATTTTAGATGTTCCATAAGATCACCCTCATCCTCCTAAACTCCAGTGAATACAAGCCTAGATAAAAGTCTGGTTTTCGCTCGCATCCCCAAGGCACTGATCGGATGATATGTTGTTGCTGATAAGCAAAATACCACGGGGCGAATTTAAGGACGCTCAGAACGAGCAGGGATCCTATCACCACGGTAATACAAGCCTAGTATATTCAATCTTTCCTCATATGACAGTCCCGCCATCCCAGGGATCCATCTCGTGAACCTACGCTGCACTGCCTCAATCACAAGGATGTCCTTCCTCAAATTAGGGGACCAAAACTGTACACAATACTGCAGATGCGGTCTCGTCAGAGCCCTATACAACTGCAGAATAACCTCTTTACTCTTATACTGAAATCCTCTTGTTATGAAGGCCAACATTCCATTAGCTCTCTTCAATGCGTGCTGTACCTCTAAGCCAACTTCCAGTGACCGGTGTACAAGGACGCCCAGGTCTCGCTGCACATCCCCCTTATCTAACGTAACCCCATTGAGTTAATACCCTGTCCCCTTGTTTTTGCCGCCAAAGTGGATAACCTCACACGTATCTATGTTATACGGCATCTGTCACGCATCTGCCCATTAACTCAACCTGTCCAGGT
This sequence comes from Leucoraja erinaceus, assembly GCF_028641065.1. Classification (NCBI taxonomy): domain Eukaryota; kingdom Metazoa; phylum Chordata; class Chondrichthyes; order Rajiformes; family Rajidae; genus Leucoraja; species Leucoraja erinaceus. Next base: position 61,811 of record NW_026575308.1, on the reverse strand, counting down.
CACACTGCAACATCCTAACATCCTCCTCACAGTTCACACTGCCACCCAGCTTTGTATCATCCGCAAACTTCCTAGTGTTGCTCCTAATTCGCACTTCCAAATCATTAATAACCATATAACCATATAACAATTACAGCATGGCAACAGACCATCTCGAACTTTTACATGTCCTTCGTCCTCGCCCGAGCAACGTGCCCATGTAAACAAGTCCCGTTTACTGACGATAGGTCAATGACCATAGAAATCATTGCTAACCAGGTATCTGTCCAAATATCCTTTAAATGTGTTATGTTCCATAGTATCTGCCTCAACTACTTCATTCGCTAGAATTTAGAAGATTGAGGGAGGGATCTTATAGAAACTTACAAAATGCTTAAGGGGTTTGACAGGCTAGATGCAGGAAGATTGTTCCCGATGTTGGGGAAGTCCAGAACATGAGGTCACATTTTAAGGATAAGGGGGGAAATCTTTTAGGACCGAGATGAGGAAAACATATTTCAAACAGAGAGTGGTGAATCTCTGGAATTCTCTGCCACAGAAGGTAGTTGAGGCCTGTTCATTGGTTATATTTAAGAAGGAGTTAGATGTGGCCCTTGTGGCTAAAGGGATCAGGGGGTATGGAGAGAAGGCAGGTACAGGATACTGAGATGGATGATCAGCCATGATCATATTAAATGACGGTGCAGGTTCGAAGGGCCGAATGGCCTACTGCACGTACTTTCTATGTTTCTATGTTTCTATGTTGTATTCACCTATGTGGAAAAGTTGCCCGTCTGCTTCACGTTAGCATTTTCCCCACTTACCTTAAACTAAATGCCCGCTAGTTGTTGGTTCCCCGACCCGGGCACAAACACGTCTGTACGTTCACCATACCCACCCCGCTTATCATTTCATACACCGCCCTATGATCTCCACTCAGACTCATGCATTCAAAACAATAAATTAAGGCACTGCCAATGTGTTCCGGTAGCTCAGACATCCACTGCTTCGACCATCCACCTAAATCCAGTTTAATGGCATCTCTCCTACAGCAGGGTAATGAAAACGGAACACAGTGTTCCAAATCGGCCTCACTGACGTTTGTAGAATCGTAACATAATTTACTAATTTCTGTACTCAGTACCCTGACTAATGAAGGCCAATTTGACAAAAGGCTTCTTCAACACTCGGTCTATCTGCGCCGTCACTTTCAGGGAACTATGTAAGTGTACTAATCGATCCCTCTGCTCTTCAACAGTCTTCAGCCCCCACCAGTCACCGTGAAGGTCCTCCTTAGTTTGCCTTCTCATTCATTGCGATTGCCGCATAATGCAAGGTCGAGATAAACAGGTTCTGGGATATCTTAAGAGAAAAAACAAATCAGTTGCTGGAAAATCTAAGATGCTCTGGCAACATTTTTGGAGGGAATAAAGATATCACAAATCGATCGGACCATTCTTCAGACTGCTGAAGTTGTGTAAGAAAGCTGGACTGTGTGGTTGGGGCTGGGAACGGCACCCACTACACTACGCACTCACAAGCTACCACTCGTCATTCTGTTCAGTTCCCCACCTGCGTAGGCTAATCTCTTACGTATCCCATATGGTCATGAGTTCATGTGATAACAGTAAAAATTAGGCCAGTCGGCCCATCGTCTTCGCCATTCAATCATGGCCCTTCCCTCTTAATCCCATTCTCCTTCCTTCGCCCCATAACCTCTGACACCCGTACTAATCAAGACGCTATCTATCTCTGCCTTAAATACGTCCACTGACTTTGCCACCATAGCCTTCTGTGGCAAATAATGGCACACATTTACCACCGCCTGACAA